>NW_007246387.1:722080-737235 GCF_000164805.1 Carlito syrichta | reverse complement strand
TCCACTCACCTCAGCCTCCCAAAGGCGCGGGATTACAGGCTGAACTACCGAGCCCGGCTTCACTCATTTTTTAAAAGCTTACAAGTATAAAAAAGTATATGTGTGTGTGTGTGTGTGTGTGTGTGTGTGTGTGTGTGTGTGTGTGTGTGTGATGCTAAAGGCACATGGGCATGAAAGTAATAAAAAAAGAATTCAAGAGATTATGTAATAATATCCCATATAGGTGTGTGTCTGACACTAAAGATATTCATGATGTAGCAATGCCTTTTCTTGCTTAGACTGTAAACACCTTCATGGCTAGCAGAAAAGGTGATACGTTTCTATACGCTGTAAAAGCTCAAAATGTATTTTGAATGAGGGCGTTTAGGAAGCACATCTCAGCTCCTATTAATAGGATGCATCCTGAGTTATTAACGGTTCAGACCTGCTGGCGGAGTTAGGAGTGGGAGTATCTCTTGCTCAAGGTGCCCTGCCCACAGGGGAGCTAGCAGGGTTGGAGTAACATGGCTCTTGCAAATGAATTTCACATCTGGGAATTGCATGTGCTTTTAAATGATCATGAATATGACCCTGCTTATTTCTAACATTCTCCATCTGGCAGGGAAATGCCATATTTTCCTGGAAAACCCTAGAGCCTGAAAAATTTGGGACTCTTTTTCCAACATTGTCCTCACTAGCTCTCAGTCCAGTGAAATATTAAAACATCAACAACAATAGCAAGCAAACAAGAAATCCCAAACAAGCTGATCTTTTAAGAGAAGAATGAGGCTTTGATCATAAAACATGAGGTCGGAGAGTTAAATACATGAATTCATTCTAGCAGGGCTACATCCCTCATTGCTGAATATCACTAGGGTCACCTTCAAAGGACTCCCTTTGGGAAGCTATGCATCGATGCCAGCCCCTAGTCCACCCAACACAGTAATTTTGGAACTCTTTCTGGAAAGGCCATCAGAGCTGTTTTCACGAGAATGTCGGTTTGGATTAGACCAACAAACAAACATTAAATTTCGTGTTAAACTTGGCAAGAGTGGAAGTGAAATCAGGGGCATGTTATTTCAAATTTATGAGGATAATGCCATGAAGAAAATATCAGTACACAAATGGATCTAATGTTTTTCTGAGTGGAGAGAAAGCATCATTGAGGAAGAGAGGTCAGAACAGCCAGTAAAGAGCAGAACTGATGGAAACATTACAAAAATTTGTCAAATTGTGAGTCCAAATTGTCAGCTGACTGTGAGAAGCATTGCAGACCAAATAAACATCAACAGAGAAGTCATTAGGAGAATCTTAACTGAAATTCTTGGCAAGAGAAAGCAAAAATGATCCTGAAGGAACTCTTGCATCATGACAACACGCCAGCTCACACAACACTGTGAGGAAATGTTTAGCCAATAAGCAAATGACTGTATTGAAACACCGCCCTTACTCACCTGATCTGGCCCCCAGTGACTTTTTCTTTTCCTGAAGATAAAGGAAATAGTGAAAGGAAGACATTTTTATGAAATTCAGGGTAATACAACCACAGTGTTCACAGCCATCCCAGAGAAAGAGTTCAAAATTGCTCTGACAGGTGGACCAAGCACTGGCGTCAGTGCCTAGCTCCCCAAGGGGAGTGCCTCAAAGGTGACCACAGTTATATTTAACAATGGCGTCTGCAGCACTTACCCTAGGATGAGCTCACAAACCTGTTATCAGACCTCGTGTGTACAGCTCCCTTCACCTGTGCCTCTGCGGATGCTCGTTCCTCTGCCTGGAGCATTCTGCCTTTTCCATCTGCAAGCCATGCTGCATTCTCCCCTCCTTCTCAAACACACATCACCACGTTTTCTTTGTTCGTTTTTACTCACTGTCTAGTGGTCACCTGAATCTTCCTTTTCCAGGGCAGCCTTCCCAGATATGCCAGAGTGGAGATAGCACAATTCTCTGACGTGCCTATTGGGAGCACTGTATTCTTCGTGTCACGGCACTTATTACCATGAACTGCGCTTGTCTGTTTTGGCATCGCCTCTCCCCTCCAGACTGTGAGCTCTGTAAGGGACCGGATGACCATGTTTATGAACGATATATTCAATCTCTGTTCCTGAGCTTCTAAAACTCTTATAATTGTTCCGGTTCTCAGCACAGAGCTTCTAAAACTCTTATAACTACTAAGTTATGGGCTGACAGGAAGGTCTGTTGTTACAATATTTGGTCTTAGTACCTGGTTTCAGATGGGAATTTCTAAGACCCTTGGAACTTCCACATTGATAAGTGTTTTTTGTTTTTTTGTTTTTGCATGCTAGTGAGATAGGTGGTGGCTGGGGACCCTAGATGGCTTTATCATGGGGACTGCTTGCCAGCGGAACCAACCACGGGATTAGAGGGATGGAACTTTAAACCCTTTCCACCCCTCATCCTCCTCTCTATGTCCAGGAACGGGAGAGTGGCTGGGTATTGAGGCTGATCACCAGTGATCAGTGATTTAATCAGTCATGCATGCCTACATAATGGAACCCGCATAAGCAAATCCAAAAAAGGACTGGAGATGCAACGGTGGTACACCCCAACTCCATGAAGTTTCCATACCCGGGGCCTTTCTAGACCTCGCCCTATTCACCTCTTCATCTGACTATGCATCTGTGTCCTTTAGAATCTATTTCTTAGAATAAACTGGCAAATATAATCAAAGTGTTTCCCTGAGTGAGCCACTGTGACAAATGATCAAATATGATGAAGAAGAGGGTGTGGGAATCCTTGGTGGGTAGCCAAGTGGGACAAAGATGTGGGTAACCTGAAGACCCCACGATTTGAGGGTGGTTTCTGAAGTGGATGGCAGTCTTTGGGATTTAGTCCTTAACCTATGGGGATCTGTGCAAACTCTGGGTAGTTAATGTCAGAGTTGAATTAAATTGTGGGACACCTGGTTGATATTCACAGAGACCTGGAGAATTGCTTGGTATGGAAAACCCATACATTTTGGTGTCAGAAGTGTTGTGTGCATAGAAAAGGGTTTTCTTTTAGCTGTTGACAATCATATCCCAAAGTATTATATGCATCCCAAGTTAAGATTTTTTCCTCTAAGAAAGTTATTCTTTATCCTATATTTTGCAGATATTAAGAAACACTTCTATTACTTTATTATGAATAACAGCATCTGTCAGAAAAAAATAGCTTTGAGCTGATCTCAATCAAAAACAGTTATGTATGTTCACACAGGTCATTAACACAGTTTTTAAAAGATAAAAAAGCACAGATTTAGTAATTATTCCTGAGAATATGACCTCAAGATGGCAAGTATTTGAGGTCATTTTAAACAAGTCTTTTAACAATTCTTTTACAAAAGTAATATGGAAAGCAATCATGTTTTGAAGACATCAGTTCTACAGCTGTGGAAAGAATGAGAAAATAAAATTGCCATAATTCTGTGGAAATGGCCACTTGTAGTTTGGGTTACTTATATATAAATTTAAAATGACTGATCTCAACATAATAGAACAAGAAGATGATTTTCTCTGAAAAACTGGTACACATGACTGATAAATGATTCTCACGAAAATACAGTCTGATGTTAAGAATGCATGTGAAGAGGATGAGTACAATGGCTAAAACATGAGAGAGGAGAATAATTTTTCTAAATTAATATGTATACCTTACACGGTTTAAAATACACATGCAAATTTAAATGAACAGATTACATATTATAAGTAGTATTTAACTGTCCTATCCATATCTTTAAAAATTATTTTTATATTCACCTTAGCCTCCCAAAATATCATGGAGGGTTTTTTTTGAATTATAAAAATGCGAGGTGGCATTCTTTATGGAAATACTTTATATTTGGGATAAACATAGGCTGCTGCTTGTTGATGCAGCAAACGCTACGATGACTGATACAGGATATGGAATTCGCCCTCTAAGTTCTGTATTCAGACAGACAAATTCACAGCCTCTCAGAACTAAGGAGACTCCCTGGAAGATCCTAGCTATGCGGAAGTGAGAGCTGTAGAGAGCATGCACAAAGACCTGCTCATCCGATGTGTCTCCACCCCTGCTATCATCGCCCACACAGACGGGAAAAAGAAAGGCATTACCCGACAGTAGCCATGATTTCGTGGGTTTCAAGAAGACCCAAATCAAGTTGAATACACAAAAAGGTTATCGGAACTCAAGCCACTGGAAGGTCAGGGTATACCGTCCCCTTCTGCCTCGACTTCACCTGAGGCTTGGGCGAGATTACCATTCTCAAAGGGGCTCTCCTCTCATGCTGAAAGAGGGGGCAGCGGCTCCAGGTCGGAAATCCTCCCCGCCAAAATGCAGTGGGAACTCACGAGTGCTCTGTGCAAGCATTCCAGCACACTCTCGGGGAAGCTCAGAGGCTCCAGATGGAACATCGCCGCCTTCCCGACACATGCTCATGGCTGGGGAAAACTCCCAAGGAGCATTCCGAGATGATGGTGAAGAAGTCTTGTTTCCTCATAGAGAAAGGGAAGTTCAGCCATCTGAAAGAAGGACAAAAGGAACCAGGCAGCAAACACTAACAGGCGCTCAGTACATGTGTACATTTTCCTGAGGCTGACGGGCTCTATGTTAATTCATATCATTCGGAAGAATGGGTAATACATGCACCCTTCATATTCTTCATTCGGAAGAACAGAAAGCCAAGCTCATCTCTCAGAGACAGCTATGAGCACCGTTTTGCGTGCTTCATCCTAATCATTTTTCTATGTGTGTAATTTTTATACACTGGCAATTATAGTGTAGCTGCATCGTATGTTTTCACTCAGATTAAATAAGAATTTTACCATAGTGTGAATAACCCTTTAAAAACAATTTTGACGGTTGCATTAAAGCCATCCTATTTTATTTAACAATTCCCATTTCTCTCTTGCGTGAGTCCTCCCACCTGTTCTCAATCGCAGAGGTTGATCTCCGTCTTCCAGTTCGGTCACTAGTCTCTGCCCAATCTGAGGTCGCGAGTGGCCGCCATCAAGTTATTTGAACGGCACCGGGGTTTGGTCTAGAGGCCTCGTCTCAATGCCAGGACGCAGCTTTGGCACAGGGTGCTACAAGAGGACGGTTCTTTCTGACTCGGCAGGTTCCTGGCATACCAGCTGTCTGCGGAGACAAGATCGAAAGGTGACTGGGTCCTAGATCATTAGACCTTCTCTTTCCGAAGCCCCTGCCTACCATGGCCTGTGGTCACTATTCCTTCAAAAAGTGCATATTGAGTACTCATTACGTGTCCGTCGTTATTACCACGGCTGGGAACATAATCGTGAGCGAAAACCTGTACTTGCATCATGCTCACAGTCTAGTGAGAAACAGATATTAACCAGCATTGCATGTAAACCTACCATTGGTGATAAGTGCAGTGAAGAGGTACATGGAAATATGAGTGGGAAAAATAGAGGAATTGTACTGATACAATTTTTTTCTGAGGAAGTGATGAGTATGTTGAGGTAGGAGGATGAGTGAGCAACAATGACCAAGAGTGGTAGGGTGGAGAAAAAAATATTCAAGAACACCAAGGAATCATGATCCCCTGACTCTGTTCCTTAACGTGGTCCTCTGGTACCTTTTTAAGAAAGGAAATCAGGAAATGCTCACCTGAGAAAGTGATGTTTGAGAAGAGACCTAAAGAAGCTAAGGGGAAAACCATTCCGATATCTCGCCGGGAATATTCCATCAAGAGGAAATTTGTGCAAAGACCCTGAGGTGGGCGGGTGCCCCGAGTGGCCAGGAGCAACAAGAGAAGCAGTGAACTGAATGGAGGGACACCTGGGAGTCAAAATTCAGAGAATGAAAGAGGGAAGGTGCAGGGCCTGTGGGTTTTTATACTCATCATACAGCATTGCACAGAATATGAGCTGAATTTGAGACAGATAAAACTGAATTTGAGCGAGATGACAAAAAGCAGAACCAATGAAAAGCTTTGAGTGGAGTGTTTTGATATGACGTAATTTTATTATTATTATAAGTATTATTATAAAGATGCGGGGTACAATTCAGGGTTAGATAGACAAACATTGATTATGCAGGCACCCTTGTGGATGGGGGATGCCCCTCCCTCCCCTAGCAGTTTTCCTCAACTGACGCACTTTAAAAGAAACAATCTGGCTATGTTGAGAAGAGACTATGTAAGAGTAAAAGTCAAAAGCACAGAGACTCCCAGAGAATCTTTCAGTTCCCATTTCACAGCTGAAGAAATGGGGGCACAGACATTTTAACTTGATTAAAGTCGTATAGCACAGAGATTTTGTTTGAACTTAGGTTTAGTTGATTGTAGGTCCATGCTATTTCCACCATGTTAGAACTGTGTGTGTGTGTGTGTGTGTGTGTGTGTGTGTGCGCGCGCGCGCACATGCATATTAATTAGGAGAGTGGGGTCATACAATACTTGGCTATTTTCTGTTTTCACTTTAGTTGTCATAAAGTTTTGTCATTACATATTTTTCTATAGCATCATTTTTTAAGACTTACACCTTAGTGTATTCAAATAACTCATCTCCTGTTATTATTTTTATCATTAAAAATCAATTAAAATGTGTGTGCCAGAAATTTTTCCATCCTTTTCAAAGAAAAGGCAAAATATGCCAAATAAAACTTTAAGACATGTTTTCTGTTGATGAGTCAGTGATCTCCTATACATGAAAAACCACAATTTAAACTTTAACACTGCATCAGACTTTTGATTTTGAATTGCTTAAAAAAACTCTTCAAAAAATCACATTTAGCCAGGCTGGGTGGCTCAGCCTCCCATGCCTTTGGGAGGCTGAGGTGAGTGGATTGCCTGAGCCCGCGGGTTCGAGACCCGCCTGGGCAACTCGGTGAGACCTCATCTCTACAATAAATAAAAAATTAGCCAGGTGTGGTAGTGCACGCCTGTAGTTCCCGGCTACTTGGAAGGCTGAGGCGGAAGGATTGCCAGAGCCCAGCGGGTCAAGGCAGCGGTGGCCGGGAGTGGCCACTGCACTCCAGTCTGGGTGACAGAGTGAGACTCCAACTAAAAAAAAAAAAAATCACATTTTCACATTTTTGTGAAATAGGCATGAAGCTACACAAAACTACCAATTAATTAAACAATATGTTCATGATAAAAGGCAATATTGTGTGACTGTATTTTCACATGCTAGTTTAAAAAAAATCAGTGGGTAAAAGTTCTTGTCTCACCTTCTGCAACATGAGATCTTAATGGTTTTCTAAGTTTATGGTGATGATTTTGTAAAGTTCTCAGTTCTCCTTTCTCTTATAGCAGCTTAGAAGTATCATTTCTCTCCCGTTATCTTATTTATTACTTTTTCTATCCTACAGAACCTAGCCTTATTTTCTAGGTTATTTACTGCTTTACATCAAAATACAGACTTGTCTCCCCTCCCTTTTCTGGTAACTGTCTCAGTGTTGTGGACTTGAGAGAGCTCATGTTACATAAGGAAGAATTATCACAAGTTTTCTCATGGATCAAGGCCAGCAGCTAGGCCTTCTGCAATGCTTCATGTGGTGGAACTAGAACAGGAAATTATTCCATTAAACCCTGTAGCTCAGCACTGTAGCAACAAATGGGCTATTTCGGAAGCAGTTTTCCCAGCCTTGGAAAGAGAATTCCCTCAGTACCGAGGAGCAGAGTGGTGCCAAAGTACCAATTTTCAAGAGTATTCAACTGCAAAAATGACACTTTCCTACTTGCAGAAGAACTTGCTGTTGCTATTTTCTGAGACAGAAGGAAAGCTCCGTTCCCATTTTGGAAACCAATAAGGGTTTTTGCTCCGCTGCTGTGGGTTATTATAAAAGAAACTACCCATACTCCTGAAGATAACTGATGGAAGATGATAACAGAGGTGGGATCAGCTCTGCTCTCCTGTGGACAGCAGCTGGAGGCTGAGGACTAGTGGTTGGAAGGACTTGCTGTTGCTACTTTCTGAGACAGAAGGAAAGCTCCTTTCCCATTTTGGAAATCGATAAGCCTCTTTCCTCCACTGCGTTGGGTTATTACCAAGAAAACTACCCATACTTGTGGACGATGAGATGGAATCGGCTCTGCTCTCTTGTGGACAGCATCTGGAGACTGGGGACTACTAGCTGGAAGAAGGTGAAGAACATCCGTTCAGGTTTCTAACACTCAGACCAGTCCGCCATTTCAAGATGTTTGCAGAACAGTGTTTCGAACCAATGCTTTCCAGGGATCACGTCTCATAGCAAGCCATTCCCAGAACACTTTCAGGGCACTCTTCTTGAGTTCTTTAACTAGGGTTTTTGCAATAGTTCACGACACAATTGAAGACCGAGCTCATATCCAGGCAGAACTAGCTACAGAGAAGAGATGGTGCCTCTCTGAGGGGCTGGTTCTTCGGCAGCCTTTCTTCTCCGTATAGAGCCAGGGTTAGCCTGACCAGCAGGCAGCATGGGCATCCGTGGAGTAGCACCTACTCGAGATGGGTCTCTTTGATTAATTAAGTGTGTCACGCTGGGCTGGCAGTTTTAACTCTCTTGGCTTGGGGTTCTCATCTGCTAATGTAGAGAAGGACTTTATAAGGCTGCTCTGAGGATTAAAGTGATCATTTTAATCGGCATATAAATGACGGCATCCTATTCTTCTTCCATCCCAGTCTAGCCTCAGAGTGGCAACTGGGCGTGCTCTCACCCCTTCTCTTCCCACCAACGTGACCATAAAAAACCACTCTCTTAGATTTAGGTACTACCTCACAGAGTTGGGCTTTAACCATGTGCAACTCTTACAAATCAGGAAATAGATGCTGGATATTATATTATCTACTGTATAATGTTAGTATACAATTAGTATTGCATATATTAATATATCAAATAATTAAAAATGTATTACATTAAATATATACTATATATTATTTTGACCGTAACACAGTACATTAAATCAAATAATTAAATATATATTTATATATAATTTATTATCTATACTTACTGGTAGTCATACTTATTTTAGTTCTAAATTTAACAGGCAGCACCTACATATACAGGGTGATAAGGAAAGATAAAATAATGTTAAAAGCAAAAAGGAAGTACATACAATTGTGGGAGCTCTCTCTGTATGGGGTCCCCAGGGCGACTGTTGAGTGCAGAACAAAGCAGTATTTACCAGCCAAACTTGAGTCCAATGTCACATCTTTTTTTTTTTTTTTTTTTTTTTGAGTTGGAGTCTCGCTGTGTCGCCCAGACTGGAGTGCAGTGGCTGCTCCTGGCCACCGCAGCCTCGACCTGCTGGGCTCTGGCAATCCTTCCGCTTCAGCCTTCCAAGTAGCTGGAACTACCAGCACGTGCTACCATGCCCAGTTAATTTTTGATTTATTGTATAGATAAGGTCTCGCCAAGTTGCCCAGGCAGGTATCGAACCTGCGGGCTCAGGCAAGCCACGTACCTCAGCTTCCCCAAGCTGAGGGATTACAGGCTGAGCTACCGAGCCCGGCTCCAGTGTCACATCTATCACAGCATAGCAGGGTATTAGATTCTTTTAGTAGACATAGTACACAGTTTTTATTTTCCTATCAAACTTGAAGGCAAACTGCTCATGTTTCTTCTATTCATTTGAAGTCAAATCCCTTCTTTCTCACCCTTTACTTGCTGAACTGATTTTTTTTGGGGGGGTAGGTGGGAGTATTAGGAGGAATTAGTAAATGTAAGTCCTTTGCAAGTATTCGTTGTCATTTAAAGTTTTTAGATAAATTTCGTTGTTCCATTCTGCTGAGATCTCTTTGACACATATCATGGATATTCTTTTTAGTTTTTTTTTTAAATCTCCAACTAATTTGTTATGGATGTTAATATCTCTGTGCCAGGTATGAATTAAAAATATTTGCTATGTGGTTGAGGGAAAGTGCAGCGCGGTGACAAGTCGCAGGAAAACAGTCTTCCAACTAGGCATTAGCGGGTATTGGCCAATCAATAAACTCCAGTAGTAGTTACTAAGGAGTCGCCATACTGCATTATAGTTTAGATTATATTTTAACTTAGGTATTTACAGCAATATCATGAGTATATTATAAAACAGTTTGCTGAAATCTAGATACGATTTGTCTGTGATATATTTTAGTTGTCTCAATCTGCAATAATTTATTCTAAGTGAGCCCATGCTGGTTCCCAGTGGCCTTGCATCCTTTTCCGGTGTTTACAAATCATGTCTTGAATAATTAATTTTTATACTCCCCAGGACCGATTTCAAGCTCAGTTGCCTTTTTGCTTTTTATTTTTTTCTTTTAATCAAGGAAACGTGTCCATTTTCTGGCATAAATGACTCTCCTATTCGTTAAAGGTTTACAAAAACAATATGGTCATCTCTCTGGCAAGAAATTTTTGCACTTTGGAAAACATTTGAAACCAGAAAATTTGGGTATTTTTGAGCATAAACACTTTCATTGCTGAGGATCTTCTTCCTTCCATACTCTCACTCAAATTACCCTCTCTTGTCAGGCTGATTCAGTCTCAGACTCCAGAATTTTTCATATCTATGACCACCTCAGACTCATCCTAGATTAATAGCCCCACTGGAGTTTTATTGCCTCCAAGAGGTCATCCCTGACCGTTCCATTTCCTTCCTCTTCTAAATTATTGCAGTTTTTTGGCTTGTTTGTTTAATATTTTACGACTACATGTATAGAGTTTTAAAGTATAGGTCAAAAAAGATATCCATCTTCTTTATTTAGATTAGAGGCTGCTGGAAAGCAAGAACACGTTCTTGTTCTTCTCTGTAACCATCAAGTTATCTTACATATGTAGTAGACATTAAGAAAAATGTGTTGACTAATGACAACAGCAAAGTCTTTTCTTTTACTCATATCCTCACACGCCAGAGTTAGACTCCTGTTGACCTCTGGCACCCAAAAATCTGTTGCAAAACTTAAACTGGACAAAATCCATAATTTATAAAGTGGGGAAATGTGCTTAATAAAGTTCATATATGTTTTTACTTAATTAGGCTGCCTTTTGCAGTGAAATGCATGTACCCTTTTAACCTGGTTTAAATAACAAAGGAATTAATTGACCCCTGTAACTGAGAAATCCAAAGGCAGGCTGGCTTTGGGTAAGGTGGCTTATTCTAATGACCCAGCCATTGTCATCAAAAACTCAATCTCTTTCCTTGTTTTCACTCCGATTCCACAGTTTCGACTTCATTTTCAGGTTCCGTATTCGTGTTTTGCTACTGCTGTACCATATTACTGCAAAGTTAGTGACTTAAAACAAAACAAAAATGTATTATCTTAGAGTTCAGGAGATCAGAAGTCAGAAAATGAGTCTTTTACCTTTAAAATTAAAGTGTCTGCAGGGCTGTGCTTTTTTCTGGAAGCTCTGGGTGAGAGTCTGTTCTTTGCCTTTTCCAGCTTCCGGAGGTTGCCTGCATGCCATGGTTAGAGACCTTTTAACACCTCCTTTCCTCACAGTTCCTCTTGGAACTCTGACTCTCCATCTCTCTTTCATCTTTTAAGCATGCCTGTGATTAAAAGTGGTTCACCCAGATAATTCAAGATAATTTCCCCATCTCAAAATCCTTAGCTTTATCACACCACAAAGTACCTTTTGCATGTAACATTTTTACAAGTTTTGGTATGAGGATGTGGACATCTTTGGAAGGCCTTTATTTTACCTACCCAGTCTTCCCTCTGACCCTAAAATATTCACATCCACCTCCCATGAAAACTACATTCACCCCTTCCCTTCATCTCTAGAAGTTCCAATCCATGACAGCATCAACCCAAAGTCAAAATCTCATCCACATAGTGTCAGATCAAAGGTCCCAAATCTCATTATCTGAATCAGGTATGGGTGAGACTTTGGGCATAATCTATAATGAGAAAATTTCTTCTCTATTTGTGGGCCTGTGAAGCTAACAAACAAGTTATGCAATTTCAAAATACAATGGTGTAACAGCATAGAAAATCACCAATAGACATTTCTTTTTAAAAGAAAGAAACTGGAAGGAAAAAGGAATCATCAGCCCCAAGCAATTTTGATATCAAGACGTTAGTTTCAAATCCAGCTATTAGTTTTCAAGGCATGGGAACAATTCCCTGTGGCCCATGGCTCTGCCCTTTGTGTTCGCATCTCTGATTTTGGAATTATCCTTCTTTTCTTTTCTTTTTTCTTTCTTTCTTTTTTTTTTCATGAAGGGCAGCACATATTTGCAGCTGAGTCCTCATCATCCTATCTTTTGCCTATGGAATCTTAAGAATTCAAAAGCCTTCCATCACCTTGTCCTCTCTCTGTTCCTTTTCAGTTCAAGCTGGCAGTGCTTCTGCTAATATAACATTCTCAAGAATCTTGGTGGTCTCCCATATACATCTGGAGGTTTCACTCCATTAGACAAGTGGCTTTTCCACAGCCCTGTCCTGGATGATCTCTTTTCTACACCTGTCTTCTGTTGAGACAACTGGGATTCCTGAATCACACACCTAGTCTCCTCAAAGAGCATGTTGTGTAACGGAATGTCCCGACCTTTTAATTTTGGGGGGGCATGAATAGAAAGTGGTGCAGTCACACTTTTGGTTGTCTCTGAAGCGCATCCTTCCCTGGCAGGACTCCTAATTCAGTGTCCTTTACACCCTGAATAGGCTGAGAATTTCCCAAATCATCAATCCCTGCTTCTTTTTGATTAACGGTTATCACCGCAATCTTTTATGTCTTATCATAAGCATCACGAAAACAGGTAGTCACACCTTCTACACTTTGGAAATCTCAGTGAATACCCAGGTTCATTGCTTGCAAGTTTCTGCTTATGTAATTGTAAGATGCAATTTTGCTGGATTTTCTGCCACTGTGTCACGAGAGACTTCTGCCCCTTATTTCCTTTTGAACCCACAACGGCAGTGTCTTTAGTGTCTGTATGTCTACCATCGGTCTCCTCAAGGCATTCTGGGTGTTCTTCTATCGTCCTCCTTAAAATTCTTCCAGCTTGCGCTTATTGCTCAGTTCCAGTGTCACCCGTACTTTTTAATGTATTTGTTACAGTAGCATCTCACTTCATAGTTCCCAAATCTGGAACGTCTAATATAATATTTGGCTTCCTTAAATGACTAAATGTTGAATTAGCACACTGTCACGTTCACATGATTTTATCTGCAATGCATCAAATTCATAGTCTTATAGATAAGATTTGACTAGACGTCACTGTTTTTGAAAATATATTTCCAAAACATGTCACAGAAAATATCAAAAGTTAGATCATAATATTAGGAACACAGAAATAGATTAAGATAATTACTTTTATAATTTAAAGTAAGACAAGAAATACAGTTCCAGAAAGGGGGTCCTAGGAGGAATTATGCACTTTTAATTTGGCTTATTTTCTTGGCCTGATCTTAGAAAACCAACGTCCCTGATGCATCTCCACCTTCCAAACAGACATACGTGGCTTAAAAATATGACAGTATGGATTAACTTTTCTTTGGAACTCAGAAGTGTGTCTGACTGTCTGTATGCTCTATCACCAGATTAAACCTCAGAAGGGGTCTCTTGACACAAAATGTCTTAAATACGATGTGAAGAGAATATGCTGTACCATTTTCGACGGCCCCCACATTTCTCTCCTCTTCTGTCTGCTCTTTTGGTTTCCTTTCTTCCTGATAAGATGTTGGGTGGAAAGCCGGCCTGATACCTCTGACAGGAGAGATGAGGAGATCTGTGTCTCTCAAGTATAAATAGCCAAGCTGTGAATCAGAATATATTAACGCTGTTTCCAGGAGAAGGTTCCAAAATCAAGCTGGAGTCATCGGACGAGGATGAGGGAGAGGTTACTGGAGAAGAGAATAAAACCCACTGTCAAAAGCGAGTTGTGAAATCAGAGGAGTATTGAGGAGGAAGGGAAGTCAGTGATCTTTTGTAGAAGCTCATTGGTCGGTGGATTGAGGACTTGGAACACTGGGTACGGGAGCCAAGGGCCGTAGGGAAGAGTGACTGGATTACTAGGCCCACGATGTGAGGCTGAGAAGCTCTCTTTATAGGGATCTGAACAACAGGGGCCATTTTTGGTCCCTATCCTCCCTCGCCCCCCCTCTGAGGACGCTCTTTGACTGATGTGGCAAGCCTGGGACTTTATAACTCTCTCTAGAAGATCCTGCACCTCTTCCCTCACACAGTGCTGACCCATTCAATGTTCTTTACATTGTTGCCGAGTAGGCAGAACTGAACTCATGTTGTGCACCTCGTGAGTGCTGAAGAGACCCTTCACAGAAATGCAGAATCACGCTTTTTGTATGATTTCAGGATGCTCATGAACTCCTTGAAGTTAAGAGCTTTGGCTGTGGACCTTGTCCTGCACTTCCAGAGGCTTCACCTCAACTAATGGAAACACCGAGTGCTTTGAGAAATTTAGGAGTCACTAAGGGTTCCATCCCATTCTGAAGAACTCATCTATCTAAGCTCCTTCAGAAGGTGTGAATTGAGTGACCACAGGCTGGCCACTAAATTCTTATTTTAACTTTTCAGAAGGGAAAGGGATGCGCATGACTGAAAATCTGAAAGGCTCTTGTCCAGTTTTAGTATCATAGAAATTCTCCTGATGATGGTCTTATTCTGTTGTTCATTCCCCCCCCCCCCTTTTTAATAATAATAGATGTTTACATTCTCTTTTCTCACAATCTGGAGAGTTTTGGAGAGTGACAAGAAAGGACGGAGAAGAGAGAGAAGTAATGAATAGATGGTATACTCTGATGAAGACTGAGAAGATCGTGCTGAAAATCTTCTTGAAAGACGGACTTTTACCAGGACGGTCATTCTGCTCATTGTCCTTCCTGGCCAAATTCGGTGGCGTGTAAGTTAACTTATTCAGCAAAATCGTATCACCAAACACAGCATTCCGCGCCCTATGGCAGCATCTGTGCGGGGTGCAAAGTTGAATAGCACGCAATCTCTCCTCTCAAAGGATCTTGGGGTCCCACATGGAGACAAGCTCTGCAAAGAAACTCAGCTTTGGCCGGTCTCCGGAAAGGGGTTTCACTGAGCATTCTTCCTGAGTTTCCTGACCTGCCCCCCATCTCTGTCTCTCTTCTCTTGATCAGTCTCTCATGTTCTCTCTCTCTCCTTTCTGCTTTTTTCCTCTCTCTCTGTCTCTTCACTTTTTCTCTCTGTTTCTCTTTTGGCCTCTCTCTTCTCTCTTTTTCTTTCTTTCTACTCTCTCATTCTATTTCTCCCTTTTGGTCTGTCTCCCCCCCCCCCCC
>NW_007246387.1:721627-721974 GCF_000164805.1 Carlito syrichta | reverse complement strand
TGTGAGAGAGAGAGAGAGAGGGGGGCGGCTTCGCCTTATGACCCAGGGACCGGAGGAGCGTCTCCCGTGCTCTCCCCGGGCACCTCCTCGCCACACAGACCCGTCGTCACCACCTTCGATAACGGTCCGCGGAGATTCCCCCCAGCGGATCGCAAGCCCCTCGCGGACAGAGACCGGCTCTCGCTGCGTCTCTTTCCCGGCTTTCCCGGGCGCGCACGGGCCGCCGGCCCACGAGCGATGCTTTCCAACACGCCGCGTGGAGCCCCGAACCGCGCCTAGGAGGGGACCACGGCGGAAGCCGGACGGCCCGCGAGGCGAGGCGGGAGTCAGGACGGCGCGGGAGTCAG
>NW_007246387.1:720278-720646 GCF_000164805.1 Carlito syrichta | reverse complement strand
TACGCGCCTCCAGGGCTGGACCCGGGGGCTCGCCGGCGGAGAGCAGGAAGGGACCGCGGAGACGCGCGGGCACTTCGGAGGAGAGGGCCCGGCGCCGAAGGGGCACAGAGTTGCCGGGGGGAGGGAGGCGTGTTTTATTTGGGGCTTATTTCACGTTCTTTCCAGCGGCGAACGGAGTTCGCGCGCGGTCTCCAGGTAGCCCCGGGACGTCTCCAAACTGCAACCGATTGCTGTTCCGGAGAGCCGGCCCGCTGGCCCTGGCACTCGGCAAGCTCGGTCTCGGATGAGAAACGGCAAAGCCGCTTGGGGACGGGAAGGGACGGGAGCCGGAGGAGGCGGCACGCGGAGGCTGCTCGCGGCGGCTGCGC
>NW_007246387.1:709180-719555 GCF_000164805.1 Carlito syrichta | reverse complement strand
CGGCTGGGGACCGGGGACGGGCGGGGCGGGGCGCCCCCGCAGCAGGGGGCGGGCGTCTTGACATGCCCCCCGGCGACCCTCGAGGCCGGCGCCGGGCCGGGAGGGCCCTCCTCTGCGGCGCAGGTTGGCCGGCGCTCTTGGCAGTTGGGGAGACCTCGCTTCGCGGCAAGAGGAAAGTTCGGAGGGGGCGTGTCTTGCCGGCAGGCAGTCGGCCTCACGGCAGGACCGAGGAGCTGGAATGCGCCCGCCGAAACCGTGGCGTCAGGCCGGGTGTGCAGGAACGGACCGCCGATGCCTCGTCGATGTCATGCCTCGGCTCGAAGGCTGTTTCCTGAGTGACTTTTGTCTGGCGCGGGGTGGGGGATAGACGAATGCGGATGAATTATGTATGTTTCGTTAATGTCTAAATTAATGAAATATTCCCTACCCACTTATTTTTCTTGTCTAGAGATTTAGGGCCACGCATTCCTGCTTTATTTTAATTTCCTCCTCAACAGACAGGTCTAAGATTGGGAAGGCAGACATAGCAAGGACACACACACACACACACACACACACACACACACACGCCCCCACGCGATATACCGGCGGATCGGCCAGTGGGTCTGAATCCTTAGATTTCTCTACACTTCTAAATCCGTGTCTGTTGTTTGCAAATGAATTGTGTTGCGGTTTGCACGGGTCCCAGGAAACTGTAGGGTGCACTTTTGAGATACTGCTGATTCCCACCCCTCTGCTCTTCTTGGCTCATTCATCTGAGCGTCGCCTCTTTCTCTTAGTAGCAATTTCTCCTCTTTTTGGAACGTGTCGGGGAACTGATGATGAGAAAACATCGTTCAGTCTGTGGAAGGACCAGTAGGAGGTGCCCTTAATAAGGCCAAGGGTCTAGTTTACTGGCGGTGAAGTCTCCATTCCGCAGGGTGTGTTAGAGACCTGGGTGATTGGCAACAAAGGGTTCTAGAGACTAGAAGCACAGGGCCCGGCCCTTTCCCGCCTTCTAGGTAAAGTCTCGGTCTGCTGCCGATGTGCACGGAGTGGTTACGACGTAGCAAAGGACATCCCCGAACGGTGTCAGCACAGTGTGAGGACTTGATGTTGTGGGAGGAGAATGGTGACTTCTTGGCTGGTTTTTGTGAGGTGCCGTCTTCTTATATTTGTGACATGAGCCCCAGGCACAGGCACCAAAGCGAGCCTCGGAATATCAGATGATGACCACTTTAGATGTCAGACTTAAATAAATGGAACAGAAGATATGCACATCAATCAGTTAATTTCTTCATACCTAATCGGGTGGCATTCTCTCGGAAAGAAATCTGCCAGAGTTGATGAAGTCTGGACGTGGTGAAACCAAGCTTGCTCTTCTCCCTGTGGGGCCTCTTCTGGTGCCCCCAACCAGCTCAGATCGAACGTCCCCATGTGGGATTCTTGTCAGTGGCCGGGGCACGGCGGGACCCGAGGGTGCCGGGGGGCTGGCTGTCAGCGCCTCTGTGAATGCTGCGGTATCAATCACCAGTGACCTGTCACAGTATCTATTTCCTGCACAGCGGCAGCTGCCCTCTAAGTTATGAAGCATGTGAACAGCCACCACATGTGTAATGTGTGAATATATTAGGCTTAGTGCCTTTGCTTTAATGCTCTTAAAAGCTAGGCTGGCTTGAGCTGCTGATAGGCATTTTTTTTTTTTTTTTTCAGGGAAGCGATTTATAACTTCTCGGTGTGTATGACTTACATTTATTCTCTGGCAAGTTAACCTCTCAGTAAACTTCCTTATTGTTTTCACGGAAGAGGAAGAGCTCTAATCCTTTCTAAATTCCTGAATGAAACTCTGCTGAAAGTTTCTCCAGGAGTATTTGCGGGCTCTGGTGTGGTTTTCTAAACCAATGGGAAGCTTGACAAGAAATTTAGGGGAGTGATGTTTTTTGGAGAAGGGAATATTTTTACTTGTTTCTAAGAAGGAAGAAACGAGGCTGCATCTTCTAAAGTCATCTCAGTACCTCAGTCACCTGAAAACAGCTTTAGTGAGAGGAAACATTTTTCCCTTCCTGGTTCACATTTCCTCTTTTATGAATCCAGTGGTCTAGGGTCCTTCGAATGCATGTGATATGCTCCTGGAATGTTCTCAGTTGCACGCAGTGGGGTCATCTAGTGTGATCACTTGGAAACAAGCCCTGGTTGAAATCTTGACTTCAGGAAAAAACTTATCTTGACCTGATGTCACGTGTTTAAAGGCAGTGCTGAAGCTTCTGGATAGAATGCTTCTTTCCATGAAAGACTGTGTCCCAAGATGATGTTTGTAAGCAAGAGTTCTTATTATTTCATTGGAAAATGGGATATGAAATTTCTTTCTCATGATTTCTCACGATTCTCCTAGTAGGCATTACTCTACTCTATTATAACAGAATGTAGTTTTGGGGAGGCATTACAAAAATTAAAACCAAAGCGTACAGACATGAAGAGAAAAGGATTTCTGAATCCTCCTGTCTTCTCTTTCAAACGCATAACTTTGGGGTGAATTATGACAGCTCTAAGTACATAAAAACATTTTACAAGTAAATGAATTCTTGCTTGGCTACAGATTTTCCTACTTTCCATAGATACAGACTTCACTGCTGTCAGAAACTTACACCAAGTTAGAAACACATTGCTCTCTTTTTGTATTTGTTATACAGCTACCAACTTCAATGATAAATTTTTGATGAGTTAATCTACCTCAGATGGTAATCTCTTAGATGAACTGCATGCATAAATTTAAGAAATCTTAGCTTTGCCTGAGTAAAAAGAATGATGACACAAACCCTCGGAGGGATACTTGATTAATTAGCTAAAGGTGAAAAGTCACTTGGTTCCGGAAAAATACTGCAATCCCTAATGTGGAATAGTAAATACGGTACACATTTACAATTCATAAAATATAAACGTGGAGTCTTCTTTTATTCTCTCTCTCTCCTTCCCTATTTCTTCATTATGATGATCCAGAGGAGAATTTGAGAGTTTCATGAGTTGTCACAACAGTTATACCTCAATGAATTGGAGCTTGGAATCTCACTAACTCGTGATTAAAACACACTGAATTAAATATCAACGCAATGCATGGTGAATTTTTCGGCAGCCTGCTGTGGGCTGCCTGCTTGTTTCTAGACAGTTCCTAAAGAGTTGAAGCTCTTATTTCTAAGCTGTATAGCATCAATACTGTGTCCTTTGGTACAGCCCAGGAAACCCTTTCTCACTCTGAAACCAAACTCTGACCCACAGGCATTATGTTTAACATGCTGTGTTACACTTTGCAAGGTCACAGGGATTTGCCTTAAAAATAAATTCCTAGACTTTCATGCGTGTTTCTTTTAGTGGAGAGTTAAGCTCTACTCTAAAAACAGCTAAGTAGTACTGTTACCATAAGAGGTTCTAACTTGGCCTCTCAGACAATATTATTTAAGTCCTGGAGGTTATAAGCAAGCTGTAAGATGAGACAGGAGTGGGCTCTACAAGATAACAGGTTATGTCGACCTAGGTATGTTGTTTTTTTAATAAGAAATACCAGTTGGAACAATAGAACTTTGCATTTGTTCCATGTTTTCCATCTTTTCAAAGATTAAAGCACTTCTTAATAGTATCATGATATCAGTAGCATGGCATTAACCCGATGTACTTAATATATTTTCTTTCGGAACAAGACCTCAAGTAAAGCGAATGTTAGATTTGTCTGTAAGCAAGGATGGGCAATCCAGATTATTTTCCCTATAGGCCAGTGAAAAATGAGCAAGATAAAATTACCCATTACATATGCCAAGCAGGTAACAGCAAAAAAATAAAATGCAAATTATTATGTACCTTTATAATTGCAGCACTCAGGTAAATTACAGCACAATTTAGTGTCACACTTTTGCTTTCTCCCACACTAGAATGTTGATTCCTTATCTTCTATTTCTCTGGCTTAGCGTCATACTAACATGAAGAAATACAGGGTGGCTGATTGATGATCAAAATTACTACAGTGCTCTAAAGTTCTCTGTTACATTTTAGCCTGAGGTTTAAAAATCAAGCCCCTTTAACTCAACTGTTAAATCCAAGTGTTTTCCCTGATAGTTTACGAGTGCCTAGGCTTTGTCCAATGATGTGGTTTAGAAATACATAATAATGCTTATGATTGAATATGCCTTCCTTCTCACCATTGGTAGTAATCTGTCAATGGTAATACCAGGACATATTGCTTTTTGTGAATACTTCCAAATGGCCATATGATTCACAGCTTTCATTTTTTGGGGGGAAAGTTCAACCAGGAAACAAATCTTTCCACATATATTGATCATATTTTTATTCTTATGGAATGACTTGGGTGAGAAAGTTTCTTTTTTTCTGGAAAATTTCATGATTCCAGTGGCTGTAATCTGTGTCTGGTTTTTGTGATACACCTTAGCTTAATTTCATGAATACAAATTACTTGACTTCTCACTTGTCAGTCAATTCACAGTTTCCAGGGAGGAAAGCCCTTTAGACCATTGGTGATTATGATGATGGAACTTAATGGGGATATTTATTGCAATTTGGAGATTTCTTTCTTGTTCTTTGCTCATCTTTTAAATATTGGTTCTTGCCAGAAGGCTACTCTTGAGAATATCGAGGACAAAAATGTTTCACCGAATTAATTGAATCTTTATGATGTGATCTGATGAAAATACCAACTGGTTAGTGTATTGTAACCTAGTAAGAAGTCTTGTCAATACAACATTATTCTGGACTATCCCAAATGGCATTAAATCTGCTGTTATATTTTTGTAAGAGATGCATTTTTAACTTAAGTCGCTTGTATTAGTAACTAAAATTTCTTGTTAAGCACCAACACTTAATATCGTTTGTCAGTTTTTAAAAAAATATTTCTCTACTCACTTAGCTGCCTTTTAAGAAGTATGTAGAATACAATTTAACCTGTTCTTAATAGATCCAACGTATCACTATGACTCCATTATTATATTATGTGATATTGTAGGGCTACCTTTTGAAGATATTGCATCTTACAGAACTGTTTATTGTTTCCATCAAATGGTCATGGGTTGCTACTTTTGTTTTCTTAAAAGTTTTATTTCTGAGTTATAAAATACATTATGTCTACATCTATGTCTAGCTAAAACTTCTCCCTGGCGTAAAACTTCCTCAAAGCAGTTCTCTCTCTTACTTTTTGATTTGCTATGAAATAGGAGACTAGTTTTGCTGAAATTGCAACTAAAATCAGAGAAATTAGAAATCAGGACCTGAATCCCTCAGTAGAGGCAAAATATGTCATTGGTTTTAACTAATGATTTTGTGGCATTTCTGAAATCTGATATTAATTTAGATGCCATTTATTTTTGTGAGCTTATTTTTTCTCATTAAATGACAATGTGGACTAGACCAACTCAGTTATAGTACTAGTTTCAACGTTATATAATTTAAATAAATTATGACTTGTACTATACATATAGTGTTTTATATAATTAATAATAATACCATTAATGATCACAACAATAATAATAATGTAATAATAGCAAATACCTATGTCCCCTCTAGTGGTTTTCCGAATTTTGTGTTAATTAATCCCTTTCCTTTAGGACAGTTTTCCTATATATGTATGCATTTTTGCATATTATTTACTTTGCCTGTTCTTGATTATAATAAAATAATGTATATGTTCTCCTCTGACTTGCATTTTTGCTGAACAGTAAGTACTTGAGATTCATCTATGTGGATGCATATGGCTGTATTTCAATAATTTTCTCTGTGATGTAATTATGACATGAATGAACGATAATTTATCCAATCTACTGTTGATAGGTTTGGAGAACTTAGTTTTTGCTATTGCCAATAATTCCACTACGAACATTCTGGTACATGTCCGTTAGTACAAATTGGCCACCATGTCTAAGGTGCATCCCTAGGAGTGGAATTGCTGAGTTTGTGAAAAGGCTACCTTTACTTTTAGGGGGAAAAGACACCTTGCAGTTACTGGACCCTCTGTCAGGAGTGGTTGAAGGTCCCCTTTGCTTCATGTGTCCACCACCACTTGGTATTTTCATATACTTAGTTTGCCCTCATTTGGTGATGTGAATTAACTTCTCACTGTGGGTTTAATTTACCTTTACCTGATAGCTAACGAAGCTGAGCATTTTTTCCCCATATACTTGTTGGCCATTCGTGATTTTAGCAAGCTAATTCTGTTCCTCCAACAGAGCAGCCATTTGCTCTCAGACGTTACTATTATTGGTATTTATTCTGCTTCTCCTACTAAGCAACCTCTTGCTTTTAGACACAGATGGTATCCATAGTCTAACGTTCAGGAAGTTGTTGCCTAACGCTGTATCATGTTAACTCGAGCCCAGGCTTTATTTAAGCACATTCCCACAATGTACACTGATTATGAGCTGGAGAAGAAGTCCTCAGTCACTGTAAAATTATTGATTACCCAGAGCAACGCCTGCCTTGTTCGTATTTGGCCTTATTCGGTTTGTTATGTCTCTGTAGAGAACCACTTACAGGGAGAAGTGATACTGAGGTGCCAGTCTTAATTTGAGGCACGTTTTGAATCCCCTGAATATGATGGAACTAAAGGACGACGTCGTCCCCGAGTAATAATGGGAGACACCAAACTGAGTTAAAATCGTCATCTGAGCAGTTGGACTGGGTGTATTGCTAATATGGTAAAACACGTAGGCCCGATATCATAGTTACAATTAGGGCACAGAGGACGTTGGATTTCAAACAAGCACCTGTGACTGCACATTCTCAAGTCCCCCCCCCATTTTTGTTAAGGTTCATAATTGTTTCACCTATTCCCGCGAGGCAGGCTAATGAAGACCCCTGGATGAAATAAAGCCTCAGATAGGCTCACAGCAGGCTCTCTGGTGTGTTGCCTTCTGTGCAGACTCATTAGAGATGTGAGGCAAGGCTGAGACATCCGAGAAAACCCCCTGCACCCGGAGTTCTCAAGCCATTGTTCCCACATCTTTTTGCAGCCTCATGGGATCCCAGAAGAATATAAATGAGAGAGAGAAATCTGCAAAGCTTTTCCTTTCATGTCTAATATCTGGGCAGGGCTGTTCCCTGCAGGACAATTTCTAGTTATTTTCTCCCTCTGGTTTGAGACCTCTCCAAGGATGGTTTGTTGACCGTTTCCCTTGGGAAAGTTTTCAGCCGCATATTGTTGTTCCTGTTAAAAATTTATTTTACAGTTTGTCTGAGATCGTCTTGTTCTAAAAGTTCTTCCCATCATTCCTGTCATCTGACCTGTGTCTCTTGTTACCTTCTCTCATGACACTGCCTCTTCCATGCTAAAAGTGTGTTAAATAATTTGAGCTATAAGTCATTATTGCCTCCCTCTTAGTCTTTCTCAAACAGACTGTAAATATTTAGCTCATTTAATCTTTCCTCACCCCCCTCCAGAAGCTTAATTGTGTTTATTTTTCTTACTTGAACTCTCTTTAGTTTATTTGCATCTTTCTTGCAATCAAAGGCCCTAAATCCAATGTGCTTTTCTAACTAAGCTCTCCCAAGTCATACATTATAAAATATAAATTCCACATAATGTTTAGTTTATTGCACAGCCATGGGTACACATTTGGTCTCTTAAAACTTGTGTTCTCGTTTTTTCAAGTAGGACTATCAATGCTTAACAAAATCATGGAGGTATTAAAAGGACCAAATAAGATAAAGTATTTGATTCAAGATAATAGTTACTGAGCATTTATCAAGGGTTGCATGGAGATGAATAAAAGGTTTAAATATGTTTCCACCAGTGACGGGTATAGGCAAAAACATAGCAAGTAGAATACAAAGGACTCACTGCAAAGAATACAGACACTGCGGACAGACTGAAAAATATCAACAACAGTGTTTATATGTTAGATTATTAATATTTAACATTAGTCAGATATGCTGACAGATCCAATTCACTATTTCCTATATCCTTGATTGACTAGATCAAAGGAGAAAAAAAAGCAAGGGAGTGTAAAAAGTTGAATCATTTTCAAAGCAAAATATGGTATGGTAAGAATGAGGATATCAAAGTTTTTTGTTTGCTTTTTGTTTAGCTCTGGCAGCCTGTTGCTATACACACATACCTAGACTTCCACGCCTCCATGACCCTTTGTTCCCCATATTTATTGAGTATGTTTCAGGCACTGTGTTATGGTGATGCTAGAGCTTACAACCCAGTGGGATAAACATGCTAATCAAATAAATAGATAGCGGCTGGGCTCGGTGGCTCAACCTGTAATCCCAGCGTTTTGGGAGGCCGAGGTGAGTGGATTTCCTGAGTCCACAGGTTCGAGAACCCCCTGGGCACCTTGAGACCTCATCTCTACAATAAATCAAAAATTAGCCAGGCGTGGTAGCACGTGCATGTAATTCCAGCTACCCGGAAGACTGAGGAGGAAGGATCGCCGGAGCCCAGCAGGTCGAGGCTGCGGTGGCCAGGAGTGTGCCGCTGCCCTCCAGTCTGGGCAACAGAGTGAGACTCTAACTCAAAATAATAATAATAATAATAGATTAGCATACTCATAATTTGAAAGGAAATGAGGTTTTGAAGAAAAGAAAGTATCGTAGGAGAGGGATCTAGACGGCAGATCAAAGATGGCTTTTCTGTGAAACTTGTGGCTGAGTTGATACCTGAAGAATGAGTTGCCTTGGCTCAGGAGGGAATGTGTGAGGGGAAGCAGAGACGAGAACAGCAGTAAGAAAAGTGGGCGTGCCGGGCTCGGTGGTTCAGCCTGTAATTCCGCGCTTTGGGAGGCCGAGGTGAGTGGATGGCCTGAGACCGTGGGTTCGAGACCCACCTGGGCAACTTGGCGAGACCTCATCTCTACAATAAATAAAAAAATCAGCCGGGCATGGTAGCATGTGCCTGTAATTCCAGCTACTCGGAAGGCTGAGGCGGAAGGATTGCCGGAGCCCAGCGGGTCGAGGCTGCGGCAGCCGGGAGCGGCCACTACACTCCATTCTGGGCGACAGAGTGAGACTCCAACTCAAAAAAAAAAAAAAAAAAAAAAAGAAAAGAAAAGTGGGCACAAAGACCCTGTGATGGGAGGAAAGGTAGTGAATTCCAAGGTCACTGTATACAGAACTAGTAGAACAAAGCATAATAATGGCTTCGCTAAGCCCGGGGAAGACCTTGGAATCCTCTCTCACCAGCCATAGCTACTCATACTCAGTAGATTGCTACTGATGTAGTTGATATGGATTCCTATCAGGGAGCTTTTTCTAAGCTCAGCACCATCATTAAAAAATTTTGGCAAGTTACGTAGGCAACCCTCTCCTTGCTTCCCTTTGTTGGATGTGATGCACCTACCTGTCCGGTAAGTTTAGAGTTACCTTATGATGTTGTGTGAACATGCTAATGTAATTGAGGGAGAGGACTTGAAAAGTGGAAATGCAATTGATCATGATGGTTTAGGCCGTTGATGGTGGTTCCCGCATGTAGCTATGTGTGAGGCTCAGTGTTCCAGGGTGTTGCTACTCAAAATGTGCTCCAAGAATCAACAGCATTGGCAGCACCCAGGAGTTTGCAAGAAAGGCAGAAGCTTGGGCCACACCCAGACTTACCTAATTAGAATCCCGAGAAGCCGGGCTCGGTGGCTCAGCCTGTCATCCCGCGCCTTTGGGAGGCCGAGGTGAGTGGATGGCCTGAGCCCGCGGGTTCGAGACCCGAATGGGCAGCGAGACCTCATCTCTACAATAAATCAAAAAATCAGCCGGGCGTGGTAGCGCATGCCTGTAATTCCGGCTACTGGGAAGGCTGAGGCGGAAGGATCGTCGGGGCCCAGCAGGTGAGGCTGCGGTGGCTGGAAGCGGCCACTGCACTCCAGTCTGGGCGACGGAGTGAGACTGACTCAAAAAAAAAAAGTACACTAGCAAGGCATCTATGAAATTTCAAGCACAGGTTTAATGATAAAGGCTTCCAAAGAAGAAAAAAAGTCAGGCTGGTTCAATGCTGGGGGGATTTCAGAACTTATTACTATTATTAATGTTAGTGTCACTGAGAGAGTCCCAACTACTTGGGAGACTGAAATGGAAGGATCACCTGGGCCCAGGACTCTGAGGTTGCAATGAGCTGTGATCACACCAATATACCCGAGACTGGGTAAAGAGCCAGTCTCTGTCTCAAAAAAAATAAAAATATTTTTAAAAGCCTAGCTGGGGAGAGGCGTGGTAGCTCACGCCTATAATCCTAGCACTTTGGAAGGCCGAGGTGGGAAGATTGCCTGAGTCTGCGGGTTCAAGATCCTCCCAGGCAACTTGGCTCAACCTTGTCTCTACAATAAATTAAAAAAAAATTTAGTCAGGCGTGGTGGCGCGCACCTGTAGTTCCGGCTACTCGGAAGGCTGAGGCGGAAGGATCGCCGGAGCCCAG
>NW_007246387.1:703382-709160 GCF_000164805.1 Carlito syrichta | reverse complement strand
CTCCACTCCAGTTTGGGGGCCAGAGTGAGACTCCAACTCAAAAAAAAAAAAAAAAAAAAAAAAAAGAATCCCAAGGGATTAAGAAACACTGCCCCAGAGACCAAAAACCCCACATGGAGAGGAGATTCATGTCCCTATGCTTCACAGCTATAAGTAGGAATCTAGCCAATGGAGAAAAGCCTCAGCCACACTAGTTTAGTGTTGGTTAGCTCGAAGCTTCTTTGGAGGGCATTGGCTTCAAGAGCTGGTCTTGCGATGGCAAACGGTGCCACCATCACAGAGTCTTCTGGTCTGTGGTTTAGTGGTGAATATATTTCACGGAGGCCATCAGGCTTTTCATTTTCCTAGAGATGAAAAGCCCTTAACAGGGCTCTTTTGGGTGTCACGTCTGCGTTTCCTTCTTTTCTCCTCGATGCTCAAGATAAGAAGGCACGTTTTAAAAGGGCTTCGTTCTACCTTCCCCCCTCCTTTCTCTCTCTTTCCTCCTTAAAAATACTCAGACTCAGGGAAAAAGAAAGGCACTTGAAAGGGACACTGGGGCCCGGGCCCTCCTCCTCCCTCCGCCCCCCCTCTGTCTCTCAGGTCTGACGCTGAAAGCATGCAGATGCTCAAAGTGAGACCCTGGCAGGGGCGACCCCATTCCGAACCTTCCCTTTGATTGGGGATGGTCTTCAGGGCATGAAACAGACCAAGTGCTCATCTGCCTGGGCCTCTGTGGCAGGGGAGAAGGGGCGGAACAGAGGCTTTTGAAGAAGAGTAAAGCTTGATAGGCGAAAGGCTCCGTGCGGGGTTTTAAAGCTTTGGCTCCGCACTGCCTGGCAGAGAGAGCAGCTCTAACGGACGGGCTCCAAATCAGAGTCTACAAGAAGAGGACGTGGGGGCTCAGCTGTGCAGATTGGATCCATCTGAATGAAAACCGCGGATGTTCCTCCTGTGAGAGAAGTTTCTGCTTCGTTCATGAACTGTAGGCCCTTTTCTGGTCCTGGTAGAAAATGAGTAGGCCTTTTGTGAAAGGTTATGTAAGGCTGCTGGGTTGTTTCTCTCCTCTAGAGTAAAATTCTATTTATAGAGGGGTGAACAGCCTCTTGGAAAAAAAATGCATTTGGTGTACTTTTGCTCAGAAAAGATAAGTTAATCAATCTTCAGGAAACAAGAGAATCGAGAGAGGACAAAATCCTAGGCAGAGAGAGTGGGGCATTCAGCAAGAAACGGGGAAGAGAGAGCATCACTTTTTGCTGAAGTAGTTATAGAGTGACTAAATGTTCCTGTTTGTCTGGCACTGAGGGGTTTCCCAGGAAGTAGGACTTTCAATGTTATAATAGAAAATCCCCAGGTAGACTGGAATGGTTGGTCACCCTGAGTTAAGTGCGGAGGGAAGCAGGAAGAATCCTGAAGGGTTTCAGCAGAGCTGTGGCATTTTAGACAATATACCTACAGCAACATAGGGGTACAATTAGGGGTGGCAGGAAGGCCTACTAAAAGGGATGTTTTAATAGTCTATGGACGATGGGTCCCTGATTGAAGGTTGGAAACAACTCATATTTTGTTATGCTATTT
The DNA here is from genome assembly GCF_000164805.1 of Carlito syrichta. Classification (NCBI taxonomy): domain Eukaryota; kingdom Metazoa; phylum Chordata; class Mammalia; order Primates; family Tarsiidae; genus Carlito; species Carlito syrichta. The sequence goes on along the minus strand of NW_007246387.1, from coordinate 707,603 downwards.
GGGTCACTGAGGCTTTACGTCTAATCCTCAGGCAACGTCAAACTTGAAGCCCCAAACTAAAGGGTTTTTGTTTGTTTGTTTGTTTGTTTTCCAAATACCTGGCCAAACAGACCTTTCGGAAGTCCTCATTTTCGGTATTAGGGTAGCTTTTGAAGTTGGAAAGATAATGTATTTATTGAAAAAGTCTAACACTTTTGTGTTCCACGGTATCTAGTACAGTGCTGAATTCATATTAATTATTCAATAATACTAATTGCCTAATTGATCTCTATATAATGATTATTGTCACCTTTGCATAGAATCTGAAGTTCCTCTTGTTCATGAGCCTTACAAAGTTCATTTAAGGACATGGCAATTTTCAGAGTTACCCAGCTTTTAACCAGAGAGGTTTATTCTGTTTTACTTTTCTCCCTCTTTTTCTTTCTGCTTGATGTTTCCTTTACGTGCCATTATTAATCATTCTGTTGGCAACGTTCCAGGGCGCTTGTGAGAAATTTAAAATCAAGGAAATTTTGCAAATGCTCAAATGCAAATGTGTGACGCCTATAGAATTTGGTCTCTCTTTATGCCATGTTACTAATGCATCTAGGGCACTTGTCAATTTGCATGTATGCAAATGGAGCAAGATAAAATAGGTGAACAATTATTTTCTACATAATAATCCCAGGGATAGACTCTGTGTTCAAGAACCATTACTGAAGATGTGGATGGATCAAAACATTAATAGATTATTTTTTGTAGAAGTCCGTGGAAGCCAGTACCAGAGAATGGAGGTAGAAAAGTCACCTGGAATGAAAAAGGATGAAACTTCTTGGGTTTCAAAGCATCGGTCAAGCAAAAAAGGGTCTCTGTAGGTGTTTGAGACCACCTTCTCATTCTCCTGATGAGGAAACAGGGTCCAAGGGAAATTAAGTAAGCCCCCACATCACAAATCTAAGAACAGGCACCACTAAACATTACTGTACACACCTCACACAAATCACGGTTCAACCAAGATTTAATTGTATGACCCTCACTAAGATTCATTCTCATCTCTGAAATTTGGGAAGCCATTTTTTTGTAAGCGTTGTTTTTATTTATTTATTTATTTTTTTGAGTTGGAGTCTCACTCTGTCGCCCAGACTGGAGTGCAGTGGCCGCTCCCGGCCACCGCAGCCTCGCCTGCTGGGCTCCGGCGATCCTTCCGCCTCAGCCTTCCGAGGAGCCGGAATTACAGGCATGCGCTACCATGCCTGGCTGATTTTTTGATTTATTGTAGAGATGAGGTCTCGCCGCCCAGGCGGGTCTCGAACCCGCGGGCTCAGGCCATCCACTCACCTCAGCCTCCCAAAGGCACGGGATGACAGGCTGAGCCACCGAGCCCGGCTTGCTTTTATTTTTTTAAAGCATTGCACCAAAGGATTATCACAGTCCTTGGCATTTCTGCTTTTATCTATTTCTGTTTTTATCCATCTGTTCAACAGATGTTTACTAAGGTAATGTTTTATGGGTCACATTTGTTAGCCCCTACGGTGAGTTTAGAAAACATACAAACACACTGCCGCTGTTCTTTTAGAGTTGACAACGTAGTTGGGGCAGTTTAAATATGAAAAAAGAAAAAAGAGAAAGATGAGCAGAGTCAGGAGGCAATCTCTTCTTTCATTACCAAGAACCTGATGAGTGAGGGAAGAATGCAGAGGAGAAGAAAACACCAACAGAAGGGCTTCCTGAATGAGAAGGGATCGAATCTGCTGGCAAAGTAACTGGAGAGGAAGGGAGGGCATTCCTGCATGGACACTGTTCTTTAGCTGTTCAGACTCTGGGACCCTAGAAAGAAAAAATATGGCTCCACTCTACTGTGGAGAGCTGCTCAGTCCCGGCACCGGTTCCCGTCACCAGCAAGGACACCTCTGGTCACTAGCCTCTTGTCAAACAGATTTGTGAAAAGGATGGGAGAAAAAGGGAGAGAGACGTGACAAGGTCACCTGAGAAGTAACTTTGGCAGCATGCATAATGTAATTTTAGAATAAACAGGCTTTGCCTGCAAGGCTTAATAATTTCAGGGAGGCCTCAAAAGGCGCATTGCTCAGGGAAGGACAGGCACCATCACATACTGCATTTCGAGCTCAGAAATCCAGTCGCCGAGAAAGCAAATTTCAGCCCCTGCCCTGTAGGAGTAAGTCAGTGCTGGGAATCAGCGGCTCCATCTTTTTTATTTCAATGCAGCTTCAAAATGTGTGGAAAACTTTGGGTTGCGATGGTAAAACCCTTTATTACTAATGCATAAAGGGCATGAGCTAGTTTATCAGAGATTTTCTATATGTTTTACAGCCACAGGGCAGGTAGCTCAGCTCTCAGAATTCTCAACTTAAATGACTCTGTCTTTGTTCTTTCTCCCAAAGTACTCAGTCATAAGAGGTTATGACAATAATTGATAAATTTTGGTGATTGTGATATTGTTCTATACTTGTCCAATTATTAATGTCCAATGACTGTTGAATCTGTTATCTAGATCCATCTCTTCATACCTCCATCCAGAGGGAAGAATAGCTAACCCATCTCCCATGTATGGTTAGTGAGGTTACGAAGACTGGTGGTCAGTTGCAAGATCACAAAGAAGCCACCCATTTTCACAAAGAAGTTTCGCCTGTTCTGGCTCGAAAAATCAAATATGATAATCCTTATCTCGCCAGGACATATTGAGCTCCATTCAAGAGCGAGAGCAGTTCACTTTCTGTCCCACTAAAATGCATGTACTAAAAAGAAATGCCATAGAACCCCGATATGGATTGTCAACCCCATTCTCCAATAGAAGAAACCAGAGCTCCTCAGAGATAGCTGATTCCAGGATTTAAGCAGAAAATAGACAAGATTAGTCTGGAACATCTTGTAGTGTCAGAAAATAAGGAAGTTCTTTTTTTAATAAAAGATTCAAAAAACCCCACAATGGCAGTGTATCAAAGGGACACAAAAACGGACTCAAAGAGAACTCAATGGCCAAACTGGAAAGTTTGAGCAAGAAAATAAGTCAAGTAGTTTCGTATTATAACCCCAAATATAAAATAAATATCCATGAGTTCATACTGATATAAATGAATGATTAAAAAAGTAAATACATGGATGGGACTAGACAGCTGTCCTATGCAGAAGAATTCCCAAAATTTTCATAGATATTTCACTCTCAAGAAAGCGGAGTATAACTCCTACTCTTTTAAGTATGAGCTTAGTGACTTCCTTCCAAAAAGTACAGTATGCACGGAGGAGGGAAGGAAAGTAGCTTTACCATGGAAAAGTCTGAAAACACTTCTTCAAACAGGTGATCAGGGTCATCATCATTGTCCGTAACAAGTCATGCTGACAGCACGTGCCCCTGCTATGATGTCATGAGAACGGCATTTTACCTCTGTGGTCCTCCTCTTCCGAATTCATAACCCCAGTCTTACCACGAGAAAAAGAGCAGACAAAACCCAATTGAGATTCTTCAAATACTCCAATACCTGACCATACTCCTCAAGATTGTCAGTGTCTCTAAAAACAAGGAAAGTATGTGAAATTGTCAGGACTGTGAGGAGCCTAAGAGACATGATGATGAAACGTAATGTGCTACCCTGGGGTGAGATCCTGGGACAGAAAAATGGCTATAAGCAAAAATAAAATTTAGCCGGGCTTGGTGGCTCAGTCTGTAATCTTGCGCTTTTGGAGGCTGAGGTAAGTGGATTGCCTGAGCCCACAGGTTCGAGACCCGTCTGGGCAACTTGGAAAGACCTCATCTCTACAATAAATCAAAAATTAGCCGGGCGTGATAGCACGCGCCTGTAGTTCCAGCTTCTTGGAAGACGGAGGTAGAAGGATAGCCGGAGCCCAGCACATTGAGGCTGGTGACCAGGAGCGGCCACTGCATTCCAGTCTGGGTGACAGAGTGAGACTCCAACTCAAATAAATAAATAAAAATAAAATACAATCTAAATCACGTGTGGACTTTTGTCAACAATATGTATCTATAGTGATTCACTATTTTTGATAAATATGCTGTACTAGTGTAAATTTTTAATAATAAGAGACACTAGATGGGGTATATTAGAACATTATGTGCTAGCTTCATAATTTTTCTGTAAAACTAAAACAGTTATAAAAAATGTTTATTTTAAAAATACCATATTGTTTCATAAAAGGGAACACCAGGAAGAGTACTAATCCCACTAAACTTGTATCTTCCTCTTTTTTTTTTTTTTTGAATTGGAG
>NW_007246387.1:600410-703192 GCF_000164805.1 Carlito syrichta | reverse complement strand
TGGAGATGAGGTCTCGCTGCCCAGGCAGGTCTCGAACCCGTGGGCTCAGGCAATCCACTCTCTCAGCCTCCCAAAGGTGCGGGATTATAGGCTGAGCCACTGAGCCTGGCTGTATCTTCCTCTTGAATGATCATAATGCTACTCTTGCATGGATATTCTGAAAATTGCAGATGGATGTTTCTGTAACCCTTATTATCCTTGGATGTTCTCAAAGTGTGGCCATATGGCACCACTTGTGTGTGTGTAGCAAAATGCATATGTCCTGTTTCCATCTCATAGTCGCTGAATCAGAGTCCCTGGGTAGACCAGGAGAGGCTAGGAAACCGCACTTTTAACATGTTTTCTAGATGATTCTTATACACAGTTAATTTAGAAAGCCACTTTGTGGTGCATTCTTCCTAAAATTCAATAATGGTGGCTCTCTACTTATTGAGCCAGTCTTTGAGCTTAGAGTATGATTTTGAGTCAGGTGAACTTGAGTTTAGTTCCTAGACTTAGAACCTTCTAAGTGAGAAAATGAAGGGAACATATTCTCCCTCTCTGCCTTAGTCTCCTCATCTGTCAAGGAGGAAAACAATACTTAATTCAGAGGCTGTTTGTAAAATTATTTGAGAAAATGCATGTAAATTATGTACCACAGTACCCAGCATGCAGTAAACACTAGCATGGTTACATTAGTGTTACATTAGTCTGGTTACAGAAATCAACATGAACACAACCTAAGTCATTCTTCGTTGTTAGTGATGCTCCTCGCTTTCTAAAACAGGTCCTCAGCACCGTGCAATGCCTTCCCTATCCGTTTCTAGGAGTATTGGGAGCTACGTCATAAACCCATTGTCTTCTGCTGGGCACTGTCTCATGTCTGGAAGGTTGTTATGTCTGCGGGACGTTTTTTTACATCCTCAGGCAGCCACTGTCTCTTGCTAGCCATCTTCCTCCTCTGGTAGACAGCTTCCTGCAGCATCCAAGAGTGATAGGGCTAGGACTTTTCCAGCATCACTATGTCTGTTGATAGAGTGTCCTAACACCAAATCCCTCCTTGTCAAACTTTACCATCCTGCCTGTGTCCCTTGTTTCATAGAATCCCTTAGGACAGTGATTAATTTAATTAAGGTCTGTGACTTTTCTCTATGTTTGACTTAGATCCAGTAGAAGGGCCAGTCTGGGGATAGGTGTCACATGTCCTATTTCTTGTCTCAAGACCGTCTACTTTGGGAGGCTGAAGTGAGTGGATTGCCTGAGCCCGCGGGTTCGAGACCCGCCTGGGCAACTTGGTGAGACCTCATCTCTACAATAAATAAAAAAATTAGCCGGGCGTGGTAGCATGCGCCTGTAGTTCCAGCTACTTGGAAGGCTGAGGCGGAAGGATCGCCGGAGCCCAGCAGGTCGAGGCTGCGGTGGCCGGGAGTGGCCACTGCACTCCAGTCTGGGCAACAGAGTGAGACTCCAACTCAAAAAAAAAAAGACTTTCTGTTTCCAAGTATCCAAGGAAACTTCTACCTCAGGCAGTGTTTAAATTTCCCCTATATAAATGGGCTATGGCAAAGAGATATCTATTTTTGGACTCAGATACCATAGTCAGTCTCATTGGGTCTGAGGTACATGTATTATGCAAAAATTTAGAGTAATTAAATAATGGCTAATATTTATGAAACCGTGTGATGTGAGGTGATGTGTCAGACATTGCTTATGAAATATTTATTCACCACCTGTTTTCTTATTTAATACAAGATAATACCTCAGGCTAAGCAGCAATGTGCCAGCTAAAAAAACAGTTTCACAGATTCCCTGGCAGCTACGAGTGGTCACGTGAAAAGTTCTGGTGAATGCCATTGAGACAGGAGACTCCTTGGGATTTTTGAGAAAGTTTACTCCCCTGACCTAAGCACCGTGTCCTTCCTCTTGGTTTTTCCTTCTTTCTCTGGACTGCAGAAGCAAGGCTTGACGTTGAAGTAGCCATTCTGTATTATACCAGCTAGTAGGGAGAATGAGGAGAAACTTGAGTCCACAGTGACTTCCTTGAGTAGCTAGAAGTTTGGGGACTGCTTCCTTCTGGACTTATTATGTGTGATATTCAACCTCTTTGGTTTTAAGCAACAGTGGTGGCATATCTGTCCCATGCACCTGTTTTGAATCCTAACTGCTGTGTGTTGCCATGTTAGGTTATTTACTCCTCTCAGTTAAACAGTGAGGGGGGAACTAATATTATGTTCTTTTACAGATTAGAAGAGTGATACACTAAAAAGTTAGCCAATAGTCTCATAGCTCCATGGGAGTAAATTGCAGATCTGTGATTTAAACACTGCTCTATGACACGTGTCCTTAAGTCTATGCTATAATTCCTAGATACATAGTAGATGTTGGAATTGTTGCACTATTGGTTTTCTTATTGCCGTGCATAATTATTACACTATTGTTGTTTTGTTCTTTTATTTTTAAATTCACCTTAATTTCAATTCACATCCATTCTTGCAGCGTTGTTTTATTGTTATTATTATTATTCATGTCTCCTCTCCAAATGGGTGATATTTCCCTATGAACCATTTATTATTTAGACACATCTAGATTACTGAGTATCTAAATAAAAATTCAATTTTCTGTTAATCATTTTCAAATGTTCCCGTTTTCACCAACAAGGTATAAGACAGCTTCATGCACTTTAATTTCCTCTGAAGAAGAAAGCCACTGCCACCTTATATAAGACTAACATTCCAACTACAGCTTTGGAATGCTAATATCCTACCTTAATAAGCAGACTAAGCTCTGTGATTCACACGTGTAGTGCAATTTCTCTCCCATTGTAGTGTGAGGGAATTTCACATGGTTTTGATGTATTGTGTAAATTAGGCCAACAAAGTGCTGTGCTATGTCTTCATTAAAATAGGAGACGGTAATAATGCAACCATGTAGCGTGGTCTTGCAGGCTTTGAAATATGAACATTCAATAGTGTCTCCTTACTTGTGCTTAAGTTGGCATTTGTGAGCAGCATATAATCAATTAATCAATAAGCCAATTTTCTCCTAAAGAGATCGTGCATCATTTAAAAAAAATCAGACTATTGTATGATTTTATGAAAAGAGCCACTTCAGCAAGGAAACTTGTTTGGGAAACATTGAAAGCCTTTTTGGGGGATGATGATTTTGCTTAACTAAGCTAAAAGTAAAATTGGATACACATGTTTAATTCCTGAACCATTCTATTGTTTTGCAACTGCTAAAAAGGAAAACAACAATGCGGGATGGCTAGTGAGAATGCATTGTTTTTATTTACGATTAGAGATGTGTACGTGGATTCATGTATGAAAATCACAGTAAAAATAAACCAACCCTACAGTTCAAAACTGGCTAATTCTGTCTTGTCTGTTACAAGTTGTAGAGTACACTCAGTTGCCAAATGTGTCTCACATGTAACCACAACAGCACAAAATGCTGCTCTTAGGGTAATAGAACTGGCAGCCATGTTGGGGCAAAAGCCTGGCCTTCTCAAACTTTAACATTTACTTATAGCCTTACCTTTATTATAGTTTCTGCCTGTTTGCTTATTGGGAATATTCAAATATTATGGAAATGTGTGAGTTAGAGAAGAAAATTGCCTCATAATTTCAACCTCCAGACTCTACTATTCACTGGTCTTGCCCATTCTTTTTTCTCTTTCTCTGTCTGCCCCACAATTACTGTAAGCTTTGGGGGAAGCTAATTTTACATCACATTAAGATATTGAGGTGTATTTTCCTTCTCCCAAATAAGCAAATAGGTCCACATTGGGGGAAAAAAAATCCTAAATGTTTGCTTTATCATTTAGACACCAAAGGGCGTGGTTAAGGTGAAAATAGTCCCTGCCAAGCAGACCACCTGCCAAGAGAGACAAGTGAGAGGCATGGCTGTCTTCTTTCCATGTGGAGGAACAGCATTAACTCCAAGGCCTCAGAAACGCCCAGTTGCCCTCTGGGACTTTGCTCCTCAAAGTGCAGCCTGTGACCCAGCAGCCTCTCCGTCGCATGCGAGCATGTCAGGCATGCAGAAACTTGGGCTTCAGCTCAGATTTACTGAAGCAGGGCCTCTCTTTTAGCCAGATTCTCAGGTGATGTCTATGCAAGGCAAAGTTTGAGATGGACCATTTGGGTACTAGCACATTTCCGACTCACATCTCTGCCATAACCTAAGAGCTGAGAGCCCATGACAGAGTGATGCTGTGCAGAGAAGGAGCCAGGGTCAGCGTCGCTCTTTGGTGTGGCTTCCAAATCGGCTCCAAAATGTTGAGTGTGGTGCTCACTACACAGAATCAAGATCAGAATAACTGTCTGAGGGCTGGCTCACATCCCTTGTCTTCATGGAGGTCATGCTCCACCTTCTCATCCATAACTCTGAAGCCAGAAGGCACTGAAGTTCAGACTGGTTTGGAGAATTACATCCCCTCCTCTAGCAATTGGTCACTAATCATGTATGGCTTGATGTTATTTGCTAATGTGTGCAAAGCCTCTCCCCAACTAAACCATGAACTGCATGAAGGAAAAGATCAGCCTTCTGGTTAGCGCTTGTTGAGGATGGTGATACAGAAAATACCAAAGAAGTGATTGATAATTTCCCTTAAAATGGAGGTGGAGATAAACGTAGGTTGGTTTTTTTTTTTTTTTCTCCTGCTATGATAACTTCACTTTGGAAGAGAATGTATTAAACCAAAGATTCTATCAACTCCCTACAGGCAAGAAAACAAAGGCATTAGTTTTCTCCCTCTCTCTGTCTCTCTCTTTTTTGCCATGGTTATGGTTACTATTAAGTGTTCATTTCTCCATAATTTTTATCAAATAAATTTTCAAACATCAAATAAATGTATTCAAATAACATATTGGAGCTAAATTTTCTCTCTTGTGGCACCTTAACTTTGTCTTGTTGAAAACTAGCAAAAGGGGCCAATTCAAATTTAGCAGAAAACATCAAACCTAGATATTATTTGGGAGGAAAGGGTGATGAGAAATAAGTCGAGGGATGTTAAAAATATATATTTTGTTATCACGGAGCTTCCATGTGTCTTTCTTTTATCTAAGCCACTGTTTCTTTTTGCTAGTTCAGTATTTAAATGTATTAGATGGATACAAATGCTATGTAGGGCTCTATATATGCAATAACTTTGAATAATGGATCATCTATTGCCTGAGAAATGTAGTATCAACTGGGATGTGGGTCTGTGCTTTTCGAGCCATCTTGAGAGTTTTTATTGGAGTGAAATCTATAGGAAACATCAGGTTAACAAAATTTTGTCTCTGGTTTGTTTCAGCAATGTTGGGGTTGGTGGAAATCATATCTCACTTTCTGTCGTAGGACTGACTTGATATGCAAAGATAATCAATGCTGAGGAATAAAACTAACAGGTAGTGAATTTCTTTTTAGTGAAACAGAACTGAGTTTCCTATAAACAATGGATTTGTGGGGATTTTTAATGAACTTTTCCACCTTTGTGAAATCTTAAGTCTTGAATTGCTCTGATCTTGAAATGTGTTTTGACTATTCTGGGGAAGCATTGCTTTCCTCTCAGAAACAATGGCATTGAACTCTTGATTGAATAAAAAAGCATACCCTTGGCTGTGCATGGCATTTAAATTTTGAAAGCCTTTTCCTAGCTGAAGTCAATCTGTTTCTGGATGAAAAGATCAAGTGACATCTCATGAACTGGAACTATTAGACCCAGCCTCTGAGCACCTTTCTTCAAGGATGGTAGTCCTATTTTTAGGTACTTGGTCATTTCTGTGAATGGGAGATGATGGTCTTTAGGCATGTTAGGTCCATTTACCCAAACATTTTTGCTTTCCATAGATCCATATTTGTTCTCTGCCAGCATCTGTGAAATCGTAGAACTTGATAAACCAGTTAGCTTCTCTTTTGAACTTATGGCAAGTTCTCATATTTCTTGTCTCTTTATATCTCAATTCCAAGCATGGGTTGGTTGTCCAGTTAGAAACAAAAAGATCAGAGATGAGAATAGGGGCTTTCCTACTTGCACTAAGTAAGCTTTCATAAGTTTCTAAGGGGAGGTTGGGGAGGGGTACAGCAGCCATTTGGATCTTATCATGGATTTTTATCTTTTAGCCTATAGTTTTTATTTTTTCCATTAGCTTCCAATATCATCTATGTGTTTCTGTTTGGGGGGTTGAAAGTTCCTCAAATGTCAGAGAAACCTTAAAAAAAGTAACTTTGCAATGTTACCAAATCTTGAAGAAGAAAAACTGAATATCTTTTTATAATCGATGGTACAGGCAGGTGGAGAGTGGGAGCAGAATCAAACAAAACCGCTCTTTGTTCTTTTCATTCCCTACATAAATAAAAAAAAAACGTTTACTTGCTTAAGCTGCATCATAGACACCCTTCTAGGGATGTATTTTGCTGGTGTGCAGTCTCATAGGCGACTCACAGCTCCTCATGAAGTCTGTATTCAGAGCAGGTTCTGCTCAGACTAATTAATGGAATTATGTAATCGATTGGTTCTGTTTCTATTTCTAGGTCTCTTAAATTTTGAAATGAGAACATGGAAGTGGCAATCAAGTTCACAAGGTCACCCTTCAAAATTCCTCATTTCTCCTCTCTCTCAAGTCATGTAGCTGATAAAGAATATAGCACACTTCCCTTCCTTGAAAGAGTCACAGCAGTTGTGTCCTGGGTGCACCACATTGCTTCTGAATATGTCTTCTTCAACTCAGAAGGCTCCATCACTAGGGATATTTGTCAGGCAAAGATGCAGCTCTTAGGAAGTCCCAGAGCATGGGGAGGGGAATAGCCCTTAAGGAAAAGTACAGGGCAAAAGAGAATTAGGTTTCACTGGTAGATCAAACAAATTGTGTAAATGCACTGTAAGTATTCGTCAAATAGGCAGCATTATGAATGCTCAGATGGCTAAAATATTGAGATATTTATTCACTGGTGAGCAAATATTTGCTATCTAGGGCCTCCCAATATACCCTACCTCCCCTATTCTGATTGGCAAGTGCTTATGCCCATCTGCTCCCCCGAGTCCTGCTCCTAAGATATCAGCACTGACTTCTCCCCTGGCGACTTTGGAAGGCCTTGGGTGCTCTCAGCCCATTCCCATCCTATGACGCCCTGACATCTGCTAGGTCTTTAGTTTGCCAGCTAGACTGCCCATCATGGATCACCTATTCACTGGTCCCCAATGGCTCAGGCTCTTCCTGTGCCTCTCTGGCTCCCTGAAACTGTGATTCCTGAGCAGGTGGGTGTTTCCTGAGTCACCCTATCCACGTCAGTGGAAAACTGCAGCTTCAAAAAAAGTTGAGATGAGCAAGAGGCTGAGTCTCCACTATCCCGATGTTTCGTATTTACTCTTCATGCTTCTTTGTTGCTTCTGTTCTTCGGAGACAAGAAATGGTCAAAGAATAAATTACATAATATATATTGATTGGGTGTATGATTTCAATAAAGGTTTTCAAACTTGAAAAAATCTTTTTTACTAAAGTTACTATGTTCAATGAAGAAAGCATTAAAAAGGGTAAATAGAAAAAAGCAAAATATATTCATTATTACATGATCTAGAGTGAATTACCATTAATCTTTTGGGAGATATTTTGGGTGTGCATGTGTGTATATATTCTTAATAGTTAATGGATCACGTTACATGTCCTTATATCTTTAAAGAATTAGCAATCTATAAAGAACACAGGTAAAAGATGGCCGATTTGTAAGAGGAGTTAAAAGGGAACTTGGAAGTCAACTAGCTTCACCTCCTGGCAAGGAAGAAAATCCCTTACATAATGTTCCTTTCAAAGATCATCCAACTTCCTCCTTGATATCACAAATGACAGGTGCCCACACTCTTGTTATACCTCTTCCTTTAATTATATGTTGATTAAGTATTCTAGAAATTTCTGTTTTACTCTTCTTGCCTATTGTTTGGCCATTGATTCTAATTTTTCCCTTCTTAGCATGCACAGAAGAGCAGAAGTGGACCCAAAAGGCAGGCTTTGAGGTGGTGGTGGGGCAAAGGCAGTGACCGTTGTCTTTGATAAACAACAATATTTGGTCATGAGACTGAATGAGTTTCTCAGACGATCCTTTTCACTTATTGTTCCCATTTTCTGTTTTCTTCAGAGACTTAGTTAGGGGAACTTATATTTGTCACATCAAACCAGAAAACCATATAGATATAACAACTTCAAAAGAAATAAACTGTGTTTACTATTTTCATGCTCTTTTTGCTGAACATAGTACATTTTAGGGGAAAAAGTATAAAAAATGCTTTTGAAAGTAGATTGAGTTACAAAATATTTGGAAGTTAGTTTATTATCATATAACATACTTAAACTTTACTTTTTGTAATCTTTGTTCTCCGGTCTTGAGAAGATTTTATGAGACAATGGTTTTTTGTTTTTTTTTTTTGAGTTGGAGTCTCACTCTGTCACCCAGTCTGGAGTGCAGTGGCCGCTCCCGGTCACCGCAGCCTCGACCTGCTGGGCTCCAGCGATCCTTCCGCCTCAGCCTTCCAAGTAGCCGGAACTACAGGCATGCGCCCATTATGATTTAATTGGTCTTAGGTATGGCCTAGAGTTTGGAAGTTTTAAGAGAGCCCCACATGATTCTAATGTATAGACAAGTCAGAGAACTTCTGACTTAGACTACACTGTACATTAGGAGATATACTAGGAAGACATGATCTGATTTATGCTTTAGGACAATAATTGGTGTAGGGAATGAGAATGGAAATAGGGCAACCTGCTTATCCTTCACATTTTATTTTGTTTTTTTGTTGTTTTTTTTTTGAGTTGGAGTCTCACTCTGTCGCTCAGACTGGAGTACAGTGGCCGCTCCCGGCCACCGCAGCCTCGACCTGCTGGGCTCTGGTGATCCTTCCACCTCAGCCTTCGAGTAGCTGGAACTACAGGCGTGCGCTACCATGCCCGGCTAATTTTTTGATTTATTGTAGAGATGAGGTCTCGCCAAGTTGCCCAGGCGGGTCTTGAACCCGCGGGCTCAGGCAGTCCACTCATCTCAGCCTCCCAAAGGCGCAGGATTACAGGCTGAGCCACCAGGCCCGGCTATTGAGACAATGTTTAATGCTTGAATGTTTGAAAGAGGAATGCTACACAAATGTCCGTTTTTAGTGTTATCTTTCACAGCCATGACTGACCATACGGTAGTTCACACCATTATATTTTGTTAGCTAGTTCATTTATCAAGTATTGAGGCAAAGGGGATGTATAATAGTAGTGGGCGACAAAGTCCTTGTCTATGGTTTAGTAGAAAAGATAAACAGGTAACACATGATTACTTGTGTTAAAATGTAGTTGAGATCGTGCTCATATATCAGAAAGAAAAACTTTGTTTTGCTATCTTTCACCGTCTTGAAATGGAGATATTGGAAGTACTAATGCTGATTGCATGGGTGGGATTTGTGGTCTGAAGTGTCACGGGAGAGCATGACCGCGAAGGAAAGATTACTGCACAAAGCTGAGGGGGAAGGAGGGATAAAGCTGCTTGATTCTAAACTGGGGTGCAGCTAAGTCCTCCTTCTCCACTGCAGTCAGTTATTCCTGAGTGAGGAAGTGCTAATTTTTTGCACTGACACCATTGTTGCAGGTCAGGGTGTGCATCATATTGTCTAGAGGGTCAGATAGTTAATAACGGAGGCTTTGAAGGTCACACGGCCTCTGTAGCAACTACTCAGCTCTGCCATAGTAGCGCAAGCAACCATAAACGATGCCTAAATGAACGAGTATGGCTTTGTTCTGATAAAACATTATTTATAAGAATAGTTTGCATGTAGCCTGCAGGCTGCAGTTGATGATCTTTGTTCTAGGCTCTCATCTCTTGATCACAAACTTATGTTTGGAATTTAAGGTATCACTTTATTAATTGCTCTGCTCAGAATATAGCTTCTCACAGATCTGTGGATTGCTTACATTTTCTGCATGATCACATTCTTTGTCATGTCCATCGTTTTTAGGCACGTGGAGCAGAAAGGAGAGATTTCAGCAAGATCTCAATCTGCCATTCTGACTTCTGACTTCACTCCTCTAAACGTCTGTGTTTAAAATATCAATACTAGTTATACAGTAATGGGGTTGCCTCTTATTTTCTCCGGAGACTTACCTTGGGTCCCTGTTGCCACACCATCCTATTATTTATTGGCTCTTCAGGGCAGAGCCAACCTTCTTTTCTTGTCTCAATACTGATGATAATGGTTGTGTTCTGTCTCAGGCTGGCTTAGCAAATCCAGTGCCTAAGCATGACTGCTTCTCCCAGTTGACACAAGCCACCTCTAAGAACTTTGATGGCATGCGGATAATCTGAAGCAGTTTTTTGAATCCAAGCCAGCAGGAAGCTTGCACTGAGGAAACTTGAAATTGGCTGTACACAGAAAGGTCTACAAGTATGATGGTGCAGTATAGAATTATAGGTATTACTTCTGTGTGTGATGGCCTTCCATGCTGCTAGGAGGCACAGAGGTATTTGTCAGACAGGCTTTGTTCCTGCTTTTTTCTTTGGAGGGGTTGTTCCAGTTCAGATGGTGACATCTGTGAACTCACTAATAAGCAAAGAGGCTGTGGTAGTTATGTGAACTTTGTACATTTTAGACCTTTTCTACTCAGAAAGACCCTGCTGTTTGAGACTATGTTAAATCTGCTCTTGACTGGAGGTAGAAGAAAGTAATTTATGATAGCTTATGCAGCTGTACACCATGTGGCTAGACTTGAATATATATGTGTGTGTGTATATATATATATATATACACACACACACACACACACACATATGTATATATATATACACACACACACATATTTATTTACTTTCAGGAATAGTCATGAGATGCAATATGTTTTATTTCTAAAATTATTTCTTAGTGTCTTGAGCCATTTATCACTATTGTTTTGTTCTTTGTGGACATGCCCTTAATTCTATAGGTTGCTGTTTCCTGATATTTAATTTAGAACTTGAAAGTAGTTGGGGCTGAAGGGTATTTAAGATATAAGGATGGGGGAAAGAAGATAAATTAATCTTTAATCTCAAAATATGCCCTCTGTGCTTAGAATGATTGCTGTCTTTACCCAAAGAGAAAAAAAAAATGGCATCTTTTGGTCTATGTTCTTAGCTCTCCATGCGTTGTTCTACAGGAAAAATGGTCCTGTCCCATGTAAGTGCCTCACAAAGCGAGTGCTAAGAAAGTTCTGTATTATCACGTCAGAGTTGCTGAGACTTACAAATAGTCCCTGACCAGGGTTGATGAGTGACTTTTTCCCACTGTTGTGGATATAGGGACTGGGTTGCTTAAGAATTAGACTAAAGTGAGGAGCTGCTTTCTCTACAGCTTCTACCTGTTTCTTCTCTGAAAGACGATGTGTGGAATAATAGAAAAAAGCTCTGGTCTTGGTTTAGTATCCTGGCATCTCCCCAGACCTGTACGCTGTGTTGTCCAGATGTTACATCTGAAGTGAAAGTGAAAATAAGAGTGTTAGTCCCACTTATGTTGAAGAGTGAGCAAGCGGGTCCAATGAGTTGATGGATGTAAAGTGCCTAGAACAGAATGCATCATAATGTAAACAGAAGTCAGTTGTCACTAATCCCTGCTGTGGTAGGAAGGACCCAAACTGCCAGTTCTCAGTATGTCTCTGCCTGTTAGAGTACTGTTCCAGAGACTGAGAATGACAAGACTTTCTCTTGAGATTACAAAGGTAATACATGCTGTTTCCTGACATGAAAAACTGAGGTGAAAATTTCTTGCTTCTCCCAGGATTAGTTTGGTGGTACCAATGAAGAAATTCCTTTTCAAAAACTATTACTATAAGAATATACACTAGATGATTCTGGACTCCGTCTAAATTCTACTTCTGTTGTTCTTTTTTCTTTGCAAATGCGTTATTTCTCCTCACCTTAGCTTTTTCAATACTTGAAATTTTCTCTCAGAAACTGACCATCAGTACTCTGGGAATGGCTGAAAAGAATTCAAAAGGAAGTGTGTACACTTCTTACCATTTGTATTGAGTTTGCACAGGTAAAGAAGCAGGTGGAAAAGAGTGGGTGAGTAATGGAAGAAGGCGGTCCAAGTTGTTGTTTTCATGATTTTACAACAATGACACCAAACACTTCACAAATGTGGGTAATCACCAGGGCATGGGCTTGAGATCTTTCTCTTTCTGCTTGTTGGATTTATTTTTTAAATTGACTGTGTTGAAAAAAAAAAGTGCCACTTATGTTGAAGAGCAAACAGGGATGGGGAGTCAAATGAGATAAACGCCAAATCTGCATTGAAATATGACCTTGGGATGCATAAACCAAAGATGATGATGTTTCGCTTGATCTTCATACGTAAGACTGTACAAAAACCAAATTTTCAGATGGGCTCATAGGATTGTGTCACCAAGAGTCTGACTCTATTTTCCTCTTTTTATCCCAAAGCATAAGGGCAATTCTAGACAAGAAAATACTCCCCAAATATTATAATCCCCAATGTAATGGATAAGATTACAAGTAGAAATTAATTTAAGAAACGTTAGGAGGGGTAACAATGGAAGAAAAGTAAGTAAGAAAAAAAAGGCTTGACCATTAAAAAAAAATTTTTTTTGATGGAGAGGAAAAGGATAAGATGGCAGAGCATCCCGAGGAAACCATTGCCTGTGTTCTTCGGAGACTTCTACATCAAACTACTAC
Source organism: Carlito syrichta (assembly GCF_000164805.1). Lineage (NCBI taxonomy): Eukaryota > Metazoa > Chordata > Mammalia > Primates > Tarsiidae > Carlito > Carlito syrichta. The sequence goes on along the minus strand of NW_007246387.1, from coordinate 690,541 downwards.
TTGGAGCGACTATATCGGATGGTGATCATGGAACACAAGTGCACTTCCGTGAATACAAAAAGCATTCCAGAGTTTGGTGGAAGTGGTAGTTCAGAAATCAATGGAAGAGTTTCACTTCAATGTGAACTCCATTCCATAGGGCACTCTGCCAGCGGACGGGCCACCTCCTGAGCATACCAAAGAGAAGAACATTGGCAACGTTTAATGGACCATCTTTTAGAGCGTATTCTTTGTCTTACTAGACTGTCATTTCTTGTAACTGACATTTTAACTTATTTATGTTTATTTCTTTAGCAATTAGAGCAGTGCTTAGGTGTTAAGCGGTTTGTGTAGACGGATGAAATACTGAACACAATCTGAGTAATGCCAAAGCAAACATGGTGCTTCTGCTTCTAGATCAAAAGGTATTCAAAGTGCTACTTAAAATAGATTTTTATTAAATACTGTAGCAGCAATTTATATTTTGGGAAGTATTTTTAAGTGAGGAAAAACCCTGGATGCCTCCTAAAATATAATACTCTATCTTTTGAATGAGAAGTTTAATTAGTGAATGGTTGCTAAGAGCGTTGAGAAAGAAAAGTGCTCTCTAATTGCTAATAATTTCCATCATTTGCCCTTTCTCATCTTCTTAAATTCTTGAAGTGACTTAGCTGCCCCAGGAAGAAGGTTTTGTAACTATGCCTCCTTTCTGTCCTCTCCTCTTCGTTTCTGTGTGTGCATAGATATGTACTGAGTTCATTTGTTATGGAAGCATGGAAAAGTAGAATTGATTTGAAAAAGATTCACCGAATGACTCTGAACAGGTTTCTCTCTGTTTTAGTTTCCTAATGGCATTACATTTTGGACCTAATGGAGTCTCAGGACTAGGGAAGATGCCTTCTTCAATTTTGCACCATGGGTGCCTCTTGCCTCAGCCTAGTCTGGGCCACGGGTTTGTGCCAGATGGTACTTCAACGAGAAAGTAGGCCAGCTGACAGCAAACGGAGCTGCTTGTCTGGAAGGTCCTCAGCTGAATTATCTGACTCTCTGATCATGTCCTCCTTCTGACCAGCTACTCATTTGGGAATTCTTTTTCATTTTTCTGCACTTTGCACAACGGGATGAAAAACTTAGAGAACATCTCAAAGTAGTGTTCAAGTCCTGAGCCAGCGAGTACTGGGGGGAGTAATACTTTAGTTATGCCCTCTTCTTTGGCCTCCAGTACTGAGAGGGCCACCAGGCACATTTTTAATTGAGCCTTCTTTCTGTCCCAGAAAGGTAACCTCCACATAATGCTAGACCTTGTGTAGCTACAGTGCTGAAGAAACCCTCTGGCTCAGCACTTGGGTCTTGCCAGATAAGGCTAAGGGAATTCATTCTCCATTGCACAACCCAAGTGCTCTGCTTGAGAGTCCATACTTTGGTTTCTAGGGAAGTGTTCTAGTCTAACCTGTTCCACAGGGCTCACCCTTGGGGGATAAGTGGGTGTCCCCTTTTGACCTTTGGAGTCAACAGCAGCCATTACTTGCAGAAAGTAGAGCTATTTTAGTGGTACATGATATAGTGGAATATACTACCTATTACATGGTGGTGTGCCTGATATACACTGATGTGTGTCTAAGTATGCATGCCACATCAGTGCTGGGCATTTATTAGCATGAGTGTGAAACGATGCATCTGTACAACTGAGTTCTGAATAAATGTGAGCACAGATATGAACACGATTATCTCATCCACTCCCCGCCCCCTCCTATTCTCACCTCCTGGTTTAGACTCCAAAGTGTTTTGATAGAGTGGAATCCAAGAAGCCATGTGGCCGCTGCACATGCACTGAATTTAATTTGTATAGCTCGGGGCAGCTTTGGGATCACTTAGAGGATGAAATAGCAAAAAACAAAGATGTAAAAGAAAAGGCAGCCATTGGAAACAATTTATTGTCTGAATGGAAAATGCAGGGCATTTTGCTAAAAAACCTGTACTTAACACCATTATCTTGTTAGAGATGCAGGAACCTCTTTTCTCACACTGAGCCTGATTGTGTTGACAATACGCTTGTGGCTTATAATCAATGACCTGGCTCACCAGCAGTGAAAGTTCACTTTTCAGAGAGAGAGAGAGAGAGCTACAGAATTTTTAAGAAATGCAAAATAAACACAGCCAGAGAAAAAGGTTCATGGCAGAAGATATATACATTCAGTGCAAGTATCAACCTGGGCTCAGAAGGTGAAGTGAGGCAGTCTAGTGGTCAATCATTTTTTTCCAGGAAATGTACACCCCCCGTCCATGCAACTCTTAATAGACCCTCACCGCTAGAGTGCAACAATGGTTTGGTGATGGTCCACAATACATGTGAGAACCTGCGATGCAGCCCTCAAGGTCTCTCTGTTCTGTGGTGTTCTCCTTTTGAGTGGACTTTCACAAATAAACAGTGCCCACAGGCCGGCAATTTCAGCTGCCTATTAGCAATGGGAGCGTGGCTGGAAAATATATAGGTGGCTACATACGGCACGTTGACTGACTTCTTCAGTTCTTCGGTGGATTCATGTGGCTGTACTTTTGAAGTTGCCTATTTCCTCTGGGATACGCATACCAATAATTAGAATTTGCTTCACGACTCAACTTCAAAGCTCCCTCTGTACGCCGGGAGTTGGGCAGACAGCCCCTTTTGGCCTTTAGAATGGATAGCAGCCATTACCTGTGAGGAGTAGAACTCTCTCTTTCTATTCCTGTGCTTTTTAGGAAAGCAATCTAAGTTAGATTTCATCTTCTGAATAAGACCCTCAGCCCACAGCCTCCTTCAGTCTTGGCTTTGCCGGCTAAGTGATGTCACTCTTGGCCTTGGACCTCCTGGCTGTCTCTCCAGATAATTGACAAGTTTTAGCCATAAGGAACCCATCACCTGGGATTAATGAGGAATAATTTTTTTCATCTAAATCATCCTTTAAAGTCTTGTGGAGTTTACTTAAGAGAACCTGGAAAGAGGGAATACACTTTTTCAAATGGGCTTTTAGTTTCTACTGAGGATATCCATTATTGAGACTTGTTTCTTTGTTTATTTGCCAACCTGAGAATTGTAGAATTGTTTGCTTTAAACTCTTGGCTTTAAGCCCTAGAAGCTCCTCAAGGACAGATGTCATGTTCAGTTCAATTTTTAACCCTGCCAGTGTCTAGGAGTATTGGGGATGAACCAGGCACTTATGACATGTTTACTTGACTTGAATGAGCTATAAATGCTGTACATATCCATGCACCCAAATGAAGCATTATTGGTGAAAGGAGAAATACACAAAAGAAGGGTATAAGATTTTGGACACGTCCAATATCACAGTGGCTGGGATTGGTCTTCTGAGACCGAGAAAGCTAAATGATTTGCTTGTAGTATAAACGTTCAAAAAAAAATCCCCAGAAAACAGACAATGAAGTCACATCCACTTTGAGTTAGGCTTAACAAATTGTCTTGATAGCACATTCTAAGACTCTGCTGGACCCAGGAGTCTCGAGTCATATCCAGTCCTTCAATGTGGCCTAGAAAGTTTAATACACACAAAAAACTCTTGTTACCTACACTGTTTATTTCACACAGCAGGTGAGGTGGTGTATATGAAAGAAGGAAAGTTGAAAGGTAGAAACAAATGTATAATCTTTTAAAAAAATTACACTCTTTTAAACAAAAATTCTTCTCATATTGATTTATTAGCGACCCGGGATACTTACAATGTTTAAATTTCATGGCCATTCCTGAAATTAGCAATCTGATGCAAAGCTGAAAGCATAGAGGAGCACCTTGGAACTTTTCTAGTGTTCTTGACCCTTTTTGTGGCATATGTTTTTTTTTTTTTAATTTGTTTTTTACTTCTTTGAATCAGGGTCTCACTCTGTTGCCAAGGCTGGAGTGCAGTGACACACAATCACAGCTACCACAGCCTCACTCTGCTGGGCTCAGGCCGTTCTTCCACCTTAGCATTCCAAGTAGGTGGGACTATGGGTGCATGCCACCACCCCTAGCTAATTTTTTAATTTATTTATTGTAGAGATGAGGTCTCACTATGTTGTCCAAGCTGGTCCCGAACTCCTGGGCTCAGGCAATCTTTTCCCTTGGCCTCCCAAGTGTTGGGATTATAGGCATGAGCTACCACACCTAGTTATGGCTGCCTTCTAACAGAAGAATGTGTTAGGACCTTGATTAAAAATAAACCCAGAATTTTAGCTCTATGTAGCCCTGATTTCTACATAGACAAAAATTACATGTTAGTGCATTTAGGACTGTGAACATCTTTACTATGAGAGAAATCCAGATGTCAAAGCCAATCAAGAAGAGGGCAAAAGTCTGAGCAGACTTAAAACTTACAAAAAGTGAAACTGTGACACACATTTAAGATGTTCCCAAGGTTAAAAGAATTAGCAATCCAAATCTGCTATATATATATATTTTTTTTATTAATAATATAGGGAAATAATGAAATGCTACTACTGGTTTAGCTCTTTTGAGACACTAATCATATCATATAATTAATCTTTATAATTCATTATGAAATTTCAAATAACTCTTTAGAAACAAGATAATGAGAACAAATCTTGGCATGCTGCTAAGTGTTTAACACAGGAGTATCGTATCTCAGTGGAATGACCATGGGAGCCTTAAACCTTCATTTGGCATTCTCTTCCTAATTCAGAATGTGACTTTGAGAAGTTTGTGTGGGGAAGTCTTGTCTCACAATTTTAAATGAAATTATGCTGGTCTCGTCTCACAATTTTAAGTGAAATTAAATCTACCAACTCAGCCTTTCCATAGTACTACTACTACTAATAAAAGCAGTGCAAAGGATCTCATCAGTGTGCTTCTGAGACAATTGAGACATCCTGGGGGTTATCTTAAGTATTTCTGGGGATGCCACATCAGATACTGAACCCACCCTAGAGAAAACTTCATGCTGCCAGGGTGACTGTCGTGATGCTAAGTCAGTGAGACATGGTAAAGGCTAGTTGTGCTGTCATATTTTACAAAAAGGTCTAGGTTCCCTGGCCTTTTTGAAGTAATTAGTCTGAAAATAACCCTGATTCTTTGTCTAGAAGACCCAGTTTCTGGAGCCCACTAGGGTTTTATCTATGATTTGGGGCAAGTCTTTTCCCTTCTCAGGCTCCTTTTCTGTTATCTGTAGGTTGATGGCTTGGACTAAATCTACTAACTGTCATAAGGTGATATATGCAACATTACTCCAGATTATAAATCACAGTCCAATGCCTTATCCTATATTTATCTTTTACTTAGAAGCAATATTCAGGTGCAATGGCATGTTATACAAACTCTAATTACAAGATGCAGAAAATAGCAGACTGGTGATAAATATGAATAAATGAATCCATCCTTACTCATTAAGAATGTTGAATTGCTCAATAAGTAGGCAAATTCCTTAAAATTCCACTGGAGAAAGAAGGAGAAATTGGAAATCTCCAAAGATTTCCATTGTGTCGTCAAAGGTAGAATAGATTTGGATTTCTTAAAAATAACAGTATGTCTGTGTGTGTGCACACACACACACACGCACAAGTTCATAGGATAACCTATAAGAGACAGGGAAAACTGTACTCAAAACAATTTTGAGTCCCTTATATCCTAGAAGGGCATTGTGCGTATCTCATCTTTTACACCATTTATTTATTAATTTATTGACTTTTTTTCAGCAACGATTTGGTGACTATCTACCAGGGCTAACATCCCAGGCACTTTACAATCATCATCTCAATCAACTGTATGTCTAGCTGCCCCCTTCAGCATGTAACACGTACTTGAAACAAACTTGTGTTCAGCTAATGTTTATTGGAGTAAGTGAAATAGTAACCAAACTGCATTAAAGGTACAGGTATGTAAAAGTTGAGGAAGAGAGGGGAGAAGGAGGAGAATGGTCAATGTCAAGTCAATGTCAAGCCATCAGAACCATGCCTGGAGTATTCAGGTGGTCAGATCAGAGACTTTCCAGCAGCAACTCTATCCGACTCTGACTAGCCTACCTCGTTTCCACAGGTGTCATTAACAGAAGATAATCTCTGTCTTTAGGCATAAAACCCATTTGAGGAAAAAGCTGACTGTTTTTGTTGCAATGCTCTTTGAGTGAGCAATCTCTCTTAGGGAAATTTTATAAACAAGTGCTTAACTTCAGCTTTTTTTTTTTCTTCTCTAATTGGTCTAAATGTGAAATTAAATTAGCTGCTGATGAATAGTTCCTGTGCTGTTAAGATTATGATTTTTCCAGAAGAGAACTAGCATACATTACAATCCTGAAAACTTTTCGTTCGAAACTTTAATGGATCACTTAGAAGCATGTCCAGTTTGTCTTTTTCTCATAGTGACAAGTAAAATGCAAATCAGCTTGTGATCAGAGGAGTTCATTCATAAGACTTCTACAGGTTAACGTTCCCTTAACTAATTTTGGTCATGAATCTCTAAGAGTGACCATGACGGTCACGTTACTATTTTTTTTTTTTCACTGTTGGTAAGCCTCTGAAAAAGCCACATCAACAATGGTGATTTAACAGCAGGCCTTTAGCTACTGTTGTCTTTTATCGCAACCTAGGGAGACCTGACTCAAGCATTCACCTTTCCCTAAATAATAATTAAAACAGACTTTGCCATCTATTGTGGCATCTGTGCTTTTTCTGGTAGAAACTACAACAGACAAACAAAACAGAACAAAATAAAGCAAAAGACAAATTAGATAACCCTTGCTTTTTTTCCTGATTCCACAAGACTTGATCCCAAGGATTCTGGTATCTGGATTTTCATATAGATTGTGTGTGACAAGTTTCAAGATACCATGATAATGGTTTAAAAACAAGTAGATTGGCCGGGCATGGTGGCTCACGCCTGTCTTCCCAGCACTTTGGGAGGCTGAGGTGAGAGGATTGCCTGAGCCCACAGCTTGAGCAACTTGGCAAGACCTTGTCTCTACAATAAATAAAAAAATTAACCGGGTGTGGTAGCACACACCTGTGGTTTCAGCTACTTGGGAGGTTGAGTTGGAAAGATCGCCTGAGCCCAGCAGGTCAATGCTGGGTTGACTGTGAGTGTGCCACTGCACCCCTGCCTGGGCGATGGAGTGAGACTCCAACTCAAAAAACCAACCAATAAATAAATAAATAGATTAACTAGGGACTGCAGATGAATTTAGACGGGTGTATTTAAGCTATTCCTGCTTATTGAGTACTTTTAAATTTTTTCATTATTAGCCCAGTGGAAATAATTCACTAAATTTGGTTGGAAATTCAGAGCACCACAGAATAGGCCTCTCTAACTCATAGAGACTATCTGAAGAGGAAAAAAAATATTTCCAGAATTTCACACTGAGAAACTACAGGAAAGTGATCTAATACTGCGACTAAAGTAGCCTTGTATTTTTATCCTATGAGTCTTTACGGCACACTTACTGAATATGCAAAAAATATAAGTAACCTGAGACAAGGATATACAATGGGCTCTACACTTAAGGAAGTTGCAGTCTTGTTTGTGAGAAAGGTATGTGGCAATGAACGAGTGATTCAAAATGTCATACTGGCCGGGCTCGGTGGCTCAGCCTGTCATCCCGCGCCTTTGGGAGGCTGAGGGGAGTGGATTGCCTGAGCCCGCGGGTTCGAGACCCGCCTGGGCAGCGAGACCTCATCTCTACAATAAATAAAAAAATCAGCCGGGCGTGGTAGCGCGTGCCTGTAATTCCGGCTACTCGGGAGGCTGAGGCGGAAGGATCGCCGGAGCCCGGCAGGTCGAGGCTGCGGTGGCCGGGAGCGGCCACTGCACTCCAGTCTGGGTGACAGAGTGAGACTCCAACTCACAAAAAAAAGCAAAATGTCATACTGTTTCCATAGGATCCTGCTTCTGCATGCCCATTCTCTAAGTGATAGGCTCCTTCCCCTCTTCAAAGACAACCATGTTGAATTTTGTGTTCTGTCGTGCGAGTTTTGTGTCTACGCCTTTGTTGTGGAAAAGGTTAAGAGTCTGTCCACCCCAGTGTATTGGGGGTCAGAAAAATGAAGACAATTTCCCAAAGTGTCACGTGACTCATTATTAATGCCGTCAAGTATTTCTTGGCAAAACTTCTCTCTCAAGTGTGGGGGTGATGTTTTCCAGTCACAGACTCATTTGGCTTTGTTTTCCCTTCTCTGTTTCCCTTGTTCCTAGGTTGACCTGAGAGCAAGTTTCTTACTGTGCTCCAAAACACCCATTTCTTTCGGTAACATGTTGAATAAATAAATGCCCATTGCTTAGTGAGAACTCAAAGTAAAGTAGAGAGAACTGAAGCTTTGGCATCTAAAAGATCTGGTTTTAAATCGTGGTGCAACTGATGATTAGCTCAGTGGTCTTAATATGGTTACTTCGTCTGGGGACTTTTGCCCAGTGAAATTATTTCCCTAGTAGAAAACACTTGAGACCAAGTATTTCATTTATTCTGTTGTTTAAGACTCTCATCTCTGCTGCCATGCTTGTTATGACCGTTTCAGCTATAATTATTATTAGCAGTAATGGCTCTTTAATTCACTCTCCCAGCTGCAAAGTGTTTATTTAATATTTGTGCATTGCTTAATGACAAGAGGTCTTTCCAGTGATTTTTATTACCTTTGTTCAGCACTTGCAGTGTAGAGAGTAAGCATTTAACCCAAAGTCGAGAATGTCTAGCCCCAGCTTGGTTTACTGGGTTTCTGGAGAGTCTTGCAACAGATCTAGAAATCTGAAGCAGCTTAGAAATCTGGCACTTTTGTCCTGGGGTTCCACCAGGTGATCTGAATCTCTATCCGATATCACTAGATAGAAACCTCCTGAGGTCTTAAAATTTCATGATCACATAATGTCCTTGTCTTAGTGCATTTGTGCTCCTGTAACAAAATACCTAAGACTGGGTGATTTATAAAGATTACAGTTTTATTTTTCATAGTTCCAGATGCTGGGAAGTCCAAGATCAACGTACTGGCAGGTTTGTTGTCTGGTGAGGGCCAAGTCTCTTTGATTTCAAGTTGGTATGAATGCTGGGTCATCACATAGCAGAAGGTGGAAGGGCAAAAGAGGCCTAAGCTTGTTCCCTCCAGCCCTTTTATAAGGCTCTACTCCCTTCATGAGGGAGGAGCTCCCATGACTTAATCACTTCCCCAAAGACCTTACTTGTTAGAGCTATCACAGGCCAGGCTCTGTGGCTCAGCCTGTCATCCCAGCACTTTGGGAGGCCGCGGCAAGTGGATTGCCTGAGCCCGCAGGTTTGAAGCCAGCCCGGGCAACTTGGCGAGACCTCGTCTCTACAATAAATTAAAAAAAATTTAGCCGGGTGTGGCAGCACACGCCAGTAGTTTTGGCTTCTTGGATGGCTGAGGCAGAAGGATCGCCGGAGCCCAGCAGGTTGACGCTGGGGTAACTGTGAGCGTGCCACTGCCTTCCAGCCTGGGTGATGGAGTGACAGTCCAACTCAAGAACAACAGGAACAAACAATAGGAATTCAATTTCAACATACATTTTGGAGAGAACACATTCAAATCATATTAGTCCTCTATGAAAACATTTTCACTATGTGAGATAAACCAGGTGTGGCTCAAAACCATCTAGCAACTTAGCAAGAGAATATATAATGAAATTTCATGCAGAGTGATTCCTAGTATATCCTCTTGCCATTTGAACCAAGTGTCTCTTTGAATTGTAGCTTATGAGACCTAAACAATCTAAGCAACCAGCAGTGAAAAAAATAGCCAAATTGGTAGAACCCCCTAAAAACACAATGTCCTCTAATCCACATCTTTCAGTTACTAACCGCCAATGGACATTCCGGTGGGCCCTTAGATGGAGTGAAAAAACACTGGGTTTTGCGATACAACCACAAGTTTTACGTCTGTCTCTTTGAATATCTTAGAAACTGTGTCTAGACTGTCTTTGAGCTGTCTTCTCCCCTGTAAAATGAGGTTGTTGAGTCACATCAAACAGAAGCGACTTGTCAGACCCATTCCAGACCTAAAATCGTGTGAGTCTATGAGGTACACAGCTTCTTGCATGTGATATATGCAATGGTTCTACCTGTTCCTTTCCACCTGTCTGTATTGTTCCTTTCCACCAGAGCAGAAAAGGAAGGTTTTCCTCCAGCCTCTTTCAGCTTGGAGAAAATAATCTCAGCGATCGTCAGACTTAAAGGAGCTGATCTAAAGCTGTATTACCCGTCATGAGGGAGCATCCTCAGATCAATTTTTAAAAAAATTTACAAAGAACAGCTTGGCATTGTAACCTTCCCTAGCAGCTTGAATACAGGGTATTAATTAAACAAGGAAGCGGGGGGTGGGGTGGGGGGGTGGCACTAATTATTTCTTAAGTGGAATAATTAGTGTTGCTGAATTTATAAGTTAAAGGGCTTCATTAAAGAAAACAATCCAATTGTGTTTGAACTGTGAAATTATAAATTGATTTTTTAAGACTATACTTTGATCCTATAGTAAATTAGACATTTCTGTTTCAGACCCTCAAAGTTTTACTTAAGGGCAGGTGATACCTGAATTGGGTGGAACACTGTAGGAAGAAAGGACATTTTTCAGGATCTAAGGGTAGCATCTTGTTATCCTGAAACAAAGGCTTATCAAGTCACACACTATTTCTCAGGCTAAAGTATTTGGCCAGATGATATATATTTTACGGGGCACAAAGTATAAATTCAACATCAAAGCAGTTCAAGTTGCAGAACAGAGCACAAGCAACATTGTAGAATCTGACAAGGCCGGAGCTGGAACTTCCAGGCCTATTTTATGTACTCAGTATGATTCTACCCCAGCCTCGCCTTTGAAGCACTTACGGGATTGACTTCCCATCCCGTTTCCCATGACTGAGGGGGCTCCAGACGTGGTTTGTGGTGCCGGTGTCCCAACCCATTGAATCGATATCTAGAGAGTCTCAGTTCCCTGTGTTCTTGCTGCAAGGTCTGCTTTAACCAGGGCTGCTGTTTCTTGTTTCTCTTTCCTTTGCTTCCCTAGCTCATGCTTTGGATCTGCTGCTAACTGCTGATCTTATTATCAAGTTATGAGAGGATGCTTTTAGGATATTTTCGTACAGAATGCTAAGACTTGCCAGAATTACATCTTGGAAGTTTACAAAAATAATTTGGGGTTAGAGTTAAGAAATAAAATAATAATTGAGAGTCTTGGGATGAAGCTGTCTCCCTGTTCCTTGCTTTGGGCTCAACCTTTAGGAGAAACAAATATTGTTGTCTTCTAGGTCTTCCCAGAGCCACATATCTTTGGATGAGGGTCTCTAAGGCGGACTCTCTGATAACCAAACCAGTGACGCTTGAGGCTGCCTGAATGCACACTTTCACTGAACACACATTGAGTGTTATTCTGTGTCAAGAATATCTTCAGTTGTATTCAAATTCAGAGATGTGAAAATGAATAGGAACGATTTCCTGCTGTCTTAGGCCACACCGTCCCTAGATGAAACAGACACACAGACTCAGTGATCTATGCACGAGAATACAATTATTTACAAAATACCAAGGTATTCAGAATACAGCAGTAACTTTCAAACTTCTTTTGACTCACATATAATTGAATCAGAATTTTTATGAAGCAATCTTCACCCTCACCGCCTGCGAGGACTGAGACTTTTTGTTATATTCTATTGTGTGTGTGTGTTGGAAATTTAAAGAATATGTATGGATCCTCTAGTGGATCACAACATACAGTCGAAAGGCCTAGGAGTAGAGAATGTTGCATTTTAAACACTTTCTGGGAAGAGAGGGAAGATTCAGTAAAGAAGGTCGTTTTTTTTCCTCTTAGGGTAATGAATCAAATGCCATCAATGGTTCATATACAGTGTAGAAAATAGAGATAAGTTTATATTGGTCTTGAAGGGTGAGGCTAAAGTGGCATGTTTGGGCCAAAATATCAGAAACAGTATTTGCCAATATATGCATTTCAAACTTCATCTCATAGGCGACAGATGAAACGCCTCAAGCAAGAAAATTCCATCATCATATTTCTGTGTTATAGATAACATTCTGGTAGAACGTATAGGACAGATTTTGCTGAGAGTCAGAAGACCGTTTGAGGACTATTTCAAGTATTTAGGTTAGAATTTCTTTTGGAAGTGAACCAATACTGTGGGGTCTAATGGTGACAAATTAGAGATATATTTTGTAGACGGCCAACGATGACCAGCGTGACCTGGGGAGATGAAAATTAAAAAAATTTAGGATGACGTCAGGGTTCTGTTGTGGGTCCGAGGATAGATTGATGGTGACTTTCATGGGCATGGGGAACACAGGAGACAGAGTCAATTGAATGGGAAGCAGACTCCAGGTTCAGCTGAACCTGGGATCTGCAACCAGGAATGAAAATCAGGCCCTTGGACTTCCAAGACATTATGCTTTACTCATACCATGTTTGTCACTCGTTCTTTTATAAAAATGATGTTCTCGTGTTTTAAAAAACTTCTCCAAAAATAAAATTTAGATTGTTCCATGATATTCCATCACATCAGCATAGCATAATTTATTTAGCAACTTATCTACTTCTGCACATTCATTCTAAGTCTTTCACTGTCATACATCGTGCTGTGATGACCACCTCATGCCAGATCACTTTGACACCTGATTTGTTTCTTGGGATAGATATTCAAAGATAAAATTCTTGAATTAAGAGAATGAATACATTCAGTGCTCATGACAGATATCAGCACACGGTTCTCCAGAAATTTGGTACCAATATTTACCACTTACTCTCAATGATAGGACTGCTCATCTTACCATACTCTATCAAGTAGTAGGTATTACCTGAAACAGTCTGGTGAGAAATGCTTTTATATTTTAGATTGCATATCTTTTGTTACTAGAGGAATATATGCTTCATATTAATTATATTTTATTATGTTTATTAGATCATGGTATTTCTGAGAATTATCTATTATGTGCTTTGCCCATCTTATTTTGTATGACATTATTTGCCTCACTGAATTTTATATGTATTTCTTGCATGTTACTAGCATTTATTTTATTTACATTAAGGATGTTATTTTTGCTACATTGCTGTCAAACGGTCTTTTCACTATTTTGTCTAGGCTTTTATTTTTTATTTATGCTTCTTATTTTGGAGCTTTAACTTTTTATGGGGCTAAATATTTCCATATTATGTATTCCACTAATGTAATACTTAGAATTTGTACCTTAATTCAGATGCTGTTTTCTGAAACTCACTTTTAAAATTTTTTCCTAGTTTTCCTGAATTTCATAGGGTTATTGAAAATTTTCATGTTTATCTCTTTAATCTGGAGTTCCTGTTGGTATCTGACATATTCACACTTCACCCCTCATTGTCTGATCCTCTCTAATTCCACTCCGTCATCACTCAGTCCCTCTCTAGGATTATGGACATTTCCCACATAAATTTTCATCCCAGTGGATTTTTCCTGTGGTTTTTCTTCAACTGAAACAGCACCAATTTACTTTTACATTTATATCTAGGCAAACTCTATTTGTCACCTAGCACTTCCTATAAGGATCATTTTCTTGAATACTTAACATTCTCCTAGCCATAATCACTTTTCTTCAATTTCCTGCACTATTTTAAATAATATTTTAAAATATTATTTTAGTTTTATTGATTTCCTATTTATCTTCTCAATGAGTTGTACATTTTCTGTGACTAGAAACTGCATAGTTAGCTTGTTTTTACATTTTTTCAGTGGCAGTGCCACACTGGGCACACAGGAGCACGTAGGATTTACTGAACTCGTGGCTAAACATTGATGTCACATAACCCATGCCGTCATCAGAAATCTCTGTGCACTAAGGAGTGATGGTTCACAACGTACTTCATTTGGAGACGAGCCTGGCGTGCTGGCATGCCTTTGCTAAAGCTCTTTGTGGGAATTATTTTTTCTTTTATCCCAACAATAATTTAAATCCGAAGCAACAACTGAAAGCACATTCACGAGTGAGCGATGCCAGATGGGAGACCATCGTCTCACCTGTCACTACCTTCCTGTGGGATCGTTCTTTTCTGTGTGGAGGAAGAGTCCACAGGTGCTCCCAGGGCAGCTTAGTGGGACAGAAAATCTGTGACAGAAAGGAAGGTCTGTCACAGACCTTGATGTGACTGGGGGTGGGGAAAAATGGGGAGGGTCCTGGGTGGTGAGGGAGTTGACGACCCAGGAAGTGCGATGCAGGCCAGCTATCAAAGTTACCGAGTCTTTTTAGGCCCACATTTGTATGCTTGACTTAGAAATTGACTTTGCTTCATTTGGAAAATAAGCACAGATGCAAAACAATTATAAACAGAACTACAAGTGCATGTTCAAATAGTCTGCTCTGACAATAGAATCATGTCACTGCATGTATGTTTGTCTGAGACTTTTCACAATCACCAAGGAAAAGAGTCTACCTTTTTTATTGGTAATAATATTAATGTAATGAGAGACGTAACCCCTGTTTACAGCAACACGAAGAACGAATTTAACTAATGGATTATCCAAAGCATTAGTTTGTGGCATAGTTCTCAACATGGTAATGAAACACATCTATGAAACTCCAAGTTCTTGAAAACCAGAGGCTTTCACAGAGGCTCAGATACCTTTCAGGATGATAAATAGTGTGTAGAGCAAAGGAAAATGAAATGTGAATGATTCAGAGCCAGTGCTTAAATTTCCCTGAAAAAGCAAACGTAGAAGCTAAAAAACGAGAATGCACTTGGCTGGGTGCTCTGTTTTCTTGTCCCAAGAGAGTGGAGGTGTTGTCTTACAATTTTGAAATTATGCACTCTTAAACAGCTAGTTTATTTGCAGCTTCCAAAGAAGATTCCATTCCAGGAGAACAGTTTTAAAATACCCAGAGGATGAACTGATTCTGTATAATTCATTATGAGCAGCAGTGGAAGTATTTTTTTTAGGGATGTAAATTCCTTGAATCCAGAAAGTTGAGTCTAAAGTCTCACCTAGATACTTACCAGATGCACTTATATCTTTTTTTAAAAGTAATTCCAGCCACCCATAAGCATTTGTTTGTATTGAAATATTGTTCTGTAGTGCTTGGATTAGTAGACAATTGCTTTTTTCTTTTCAAATTACCTGCTTACATATTACTGCTGCTAGCTATAATTGCCATCTCATTAGTAGAAAGGAACTTTAATTTGGTGTATACTATGTGCCAGGGACCATGCTAAGCATGATACATAGATACCACAGATGTGTGTGCATATGCATGTGTGTTGCGTATACTTACATAGATATTTGTGTATTCTTATACAATCCTCTCCACAAACTTTTAGGGTGTTTCCAGATATCTGGCATATTGTCAGAGCTCAATACTAACCAACTCTTTTGATATTTTCCCATTTCACAGTGAAAAAACAGAGACTGTTGGTGCCTAAGTAACCTTCCCAAGTGGCCGAACATTATACAAATCCAAATATTTCTGAACTCCTATTTCAGACCACGTCACATTTGACAAATTACCAAAACAGTGACTGAGTTTTTAGAGTGTTTCCCACATTGAAAAAACAAACTGTATTCAATTCTAGTTTTAGGATCTTAACACAGAGATAGCTTTCATTTTTGCTCTCAGAAATGGTTTTAAATTTAGACCCTGGGATGGCAAGTCATGAGGGGATTTTGATAATCCTCATATTAGTTTTCCAATCAGTAAATTATGTTTTTTTCTTGAGTAATATTTCCCTAGTCATTTATCCTCATTCCTCTTCTGTTGGTCCAATAGGCCTTTTGTGAACATAATGAGTTTTGAAAGAAATGGAGTGATATATTAATTAGCCAAGCTAATTAGCTTGAAGAGCCTTAATTTTTAAACCCCACGGTGTATACATTATTTCTGGAAATATGTGTTGGGAGATGTTCGTTGAGGTGGTTTAGGCCAAGAAAAAGGCAGCCAAGGAATATGTTGCAGAAGAAGCAATTTTTTTTTTTTTTTTTTTTTATGAAATTAGGAAAAGAGATTTTGGGGAGTTCCTGGAGTCCAGTTTTGCTTCTCATGTACAATTTCTAATATAGCACAAGCGTACATAGTCTGTGCACATTACACAACCTGTGCCGCATGTCAGAAGCCATCTTTCATCACAAGTTCAATGTCCTCATCTGACTCACTTGCCAGTCTAGAACCTGCCACTGACGTCATTTTGAGAGTCGCGGTGGCTTTAGAAGACATTCGTTGTAGCTCTTTACAGGCCCGGAGTTGAACTCCGACTTGAAGAACAAAATGAAGCAGAAAGGGCAAAATAACTAGGGCCAGAGGTACCGGTCTGCTATTTATTTCATGAGCAACAAACCACATCTTGCCACGGAAATCGACACAAAGAAGGAATACTCTGACACCGCAAAAGCTATTGATCATGTTCTTTTCATCTTGTCTGTGGTGTTAAGCAACGCTTTAGGGATTTGCAAGAGGCAAATCCTTCCAGTAGCCTGCTTCTTATAAGACTTACTGGAGGTGTCCAAACGCTCATGATATAAGGAGCATCAGGACAAGGGATGGATGGGTATCACTCAAAGAGAGAAAATTGCGGTGAGTTTCCGGAGGCCACAGAGGGAGACTGGATACTGATGTTCCCTGGCCTCTTCTGCCCATAAGAACGGTGTATCCAGTTTTCACAGACGTTTAAGCTGCAGAAGTCTCCTTCTGCAAACCTGGCTATGTGTTTGCACACAGCTGCCACAAACAGCAGGAACACCGACTTCCTTTGAAACCTTTCCTAGCAGGGCATGCAAAACCATGTTGGTTTTTGTTTCCTTCCCACCCACACTCCCTCCCTCTCTTCCTCTCTGTCTTCCTTCTTCCTTCCCTCTATTTCCTTCCCTCCTTCCCTCCTTCTCTCCTTCCTTCCTTCCTTCCTCTTTTTCCCTTCCTTCCTCTTTTCCTCCATTCCTCCCTTTCTTCTAACTTTATTGAGATGTGACTGCCAGAGAGAAACTGTGCACGTTTATGATGTACAATGTGACGTTTTGGTTTTGTTCTGGGCTCGCTCTCTGCTCTTCGAGGCTTATTGCAGGACTCACCTCTCTCCCTCTCTCAAGTATTCCATAGCAATAAATGAGATCCCAGCGGGTTCAATCCAGAAAATTTGTTTTCGTTTTATGTGTTGCTTTACATAGGTAGAGAGTACATGTTTGCAAAAACTCAACCAAGAACTAGTCTTTTAAAAAAGCACAAAGTAAGTGCTTTCATTTACTCCCAACCCCAGCCATGCTCTGCTGCCCAGCGGGGATCCTTGGCATCCTCGGAGGGTGTCCTTTGGGGCACTTACCATGGTGCTGCACCCGTGGGTATGCCACTCACGCTGGGGTCTATGCAAGAGGTGTCCCTAGCACTGGGCAGGGTTCGACATCCTGCTCTGCACCCCCCCCCTACCGCTGGGACTGGAAGCATAGAAGGTCTGTGGACTAAGGGGAGATTTGGAGGCCTCTGTCTTAACTCTGTCACCACCCTGCTTCACAATTTTGGGTGGAACCCTTGGCTTCCCCACTTTTTTCTGCCAATGGAGGCAACTGAAGAAGGCAACTTTTCACGTATTAGGAGTGCATATTGAAAAAAGGAATCACCAAAGTCTTTCTAGCGCTAAAACTCTGGATGTAGCCACACGACACAGCACCAGGGAGTTGACACACAATTCTCAAGATTATGCGATCCGATGAGAGAATTGTTTTTGTTTTTGACTTATTATTTAGGTTCTGGCCAATGATTGTTTTCTGGTTGCAAATTAAACTACTGTTAACAGGAAGGGGCCCCTCCCTGGTGTGAGAGGGTAGATGTCAAGTTCTTGTGTTCACCTGCGAAATGAATGTCAAACAGACGCACAGAGAGGCAAGGCAAGCAAATAGCCTTATTAAGTGAAAAGAACATACACCCTTAAGAAAGCAGAGTGGGAAGACACAGCTCAAGAAAAGCCGCTGCTTCTCCCCCCCACTATCGTTGAGCTATAACTTTCATTCTCATGGGTATAAAGGAGCTGGTTTGGGTGGGCTTTTCCTGAAAATGGTTGGTCTGGCTGGGCGTGGTGGCTCAAGACTGTAATCCCAGCGCTTTGGGGTGCCGAGGTGAGGGGATTGCCTGAGCCCACGGGTTGGAGGAACAGCCTGGAAAGCTTAGCGAGACCTCATTTCTACAATAAAGCAAAAACTTAGCCGGGCATGGTAGCATGTACCTGTATTTCCAGCTACTTGGAAGGCTGAGGCGGAAGGATCACCGGAGCCCAGCCTAGGCGACAAAGTGAGGCTCCAACTCAAAAAAGAAGAGAAAAGAAAAGAAAAAGAAAAAAAGGTTGGTCTGAAGACTGAATCTCTATTACTGCCCCTTCCCATTGGTCAGACGAGTTTCAGGCCTTAGAGGGCCATAAGGGTACTGTCATAGCACCTGGGTGGGTGAAGATTTTGCCAACCCACAATGCTAATGATATTATAGTAAGCATATAATTAAGGTAAAGTGCGTCATGGTTATCTTAGTTAACCTTGGCGATGGATGCTCATGCTCCAGGAGGTCTCTAAGCTAGTACCTGCCTTCGTGGTCAGCTCTTGAAGCAAGCATCCTGGATAAAAGGACTAGACTACTGTAGGTGTACCTGACAAGGGCCTAACGGTTAGGGAGGCGTGAATTTTCCATTCTGTTCGATTGTGTTCATTTTAAAGCGTGGGGTACAAGTGAGGATTTACTTCGGAATTCCGCTGCATGCAGGCTGATCTGTGATGCCTTATACAATAGTTCAGGTTCACGGGCCTGGTGGTCGGTGTGTGGCTGTTTGCCCTTATCTCTCCTCCCTCCCTCTGCAGTGACCAGCACCTTTTTTGTTCCCAACTCTGTGCTCATGTGACCAGTGGCCAGGGCCCGCTTTGAGTGAGAACACGAGATATCCAGTATTTTGTGCTTGGATTTTCTTGTCGCTAGGATGCTTGCTTACAGGCATGGTTTTGCAACAGCTGCTGTGCAAGTGCTAATGAGTTTGGAACTTTCCTGCAGCCCTGAAGTTTCCCTAGTCTAACTTGCCTTTTCTATCACTCCCGTGACAGAAGCATTTTCCCTTACAAGCCCTTCCCGTCCCATCCCCCCATCTTCTCACTGAAATCCACACCGTATCTTGCATGGCTATCTTCAGTACCTTTAGAATGTGTGAAAACACCTTTGGTAAGAGTCTTTCAGCAAAGATTTCCTATGGGCCCCGTTTCTGTCAGTTTGCTGCCAGAAAGAGAGGAGGTGGTGTAGCCTCTGGGCTTTTTTCCTTCAGGAGTCTCTCATCATGCTTTCAGCAGCCTTTCCAAGCACACCTAAAAATATTTGGGGTATGAGTGTTTGTTGGAAATGAATTTTCTAGGCATTGTCAGCTGTGTGTTCTTAAGTATGTGATCCATGAGAAAGTATAAATGATCGTTTACAATATAGACTCAAGTGCATTTTAGCTATCTTTGGGCAAGAATGTCTCCAGACGATGGAAACTTGTGGAGGCTAATAATTATCAACAGTTACGACAAATAATTATCAGATTCGTCACAAACGATGTCACTTCCTGGGTGCCAATTGTGCGCTCTCTGCTCTAAGCGTATGGGGGAGAAACGTGTTCCACTCTGACCGGGAGTGCCACCTCTGACTGAGAGGCACAAGGTCAGCCCGCCTGAAGGGTCCCTCTGTGCTTCCAGTTCACCTCACTGATGAATCCTCCTCTGCAGTGGCCTATGACCA
Organism: Carlito syrichta; assembly: GCF_000164805.1. NCBI lineage: Eukaryota > Metazoa > Chordata > Mammalia > Primates > Tarsiidae > Carlito > Carlito syrichta. The sequence continues at coordinate 670,886 of NW_007246387.1, read as the reverse complement.
CAGCCGGTGTGTGGCAATGTCTGCAGGTGTTTTTGCTCGTTGTGCTGAGGAGGTTCTCACTACCAGATAAAAGATAAATTTGATTTTTCGAAAAACAGCAGATGATGTTTAGTGTGAGAATGCCCCCAATATTTCATGAGACATACAGAATGTATTCATTGCTTACCAAAAATTAAAACTTAGCTAGATGTCTTGCATTTACATGTGCTCAATATGACAACCCCATGATCATAACATCTAGTACATCCAGGCAGAGTTGGGGATATTGCTAAATACAGAACACAGGACAGCAAAGATTGGTCCAGCCAAATGTCCACCAGAAAATAGATCGAGAAACCTGAACTGTTGTAATGCCTTATACAATAGCACAGTAAATAGCCATGCAAGGATCGGTTTCAAAGGAAAACTTGTGGCACTCTCCAAAGAAAATGCCTCCGTGGTGGGAGTTAAATTTGCAACCAGAAAACAGAATAATTTAGCAGAACCTATGATAAGTTATCCATCAGTTCACTTGTTGAATCGCCGAATCTTTGAAACCGTGTGCACCTCCTTGGGTCCTCCACCATCTGATTTATTTCATGAGGACGGAAACCCCCTTCCCTTCATCAAAGTCCAGTATACAGTGTATATCGAAGTTTTGTTGACTGATCGAGTGAAGAAAAACAAATACTTCCTTGTATTGAGAAAGTATTAATCTCTGCTAACCCTTCATGTACCTTTCTTCCGATTCAAACAAGGCGATTATTATCCCATTTTTCCATAGAGAGAGACTGAGACTGGCCTTACAACGTGCCCTAAGTCATAGCACTACTGCAGGGCCAAGGTGGGGTTTGGGTATAGGATGTTTCTCTCCCAGAGCTCCTCCCCCTTTCCCCCCCAGAAACAGTAATTTCGGGCAGCAAAATGTCTTGAAGAGGGGAAACATTGTTCTCCCATGAAGCTCGTGCTTTAGACCCTCAGGTTGTGGGCTCTCCAGCAGACTTTTCTTCCATGAATTTATTTCTGTTCTTTCCCCATTTCTCAGTAGTGGAGCAGTGACTCCACATCGCTTTGGAGGTAGGCGGATCTATTTCCAAATCTCTACCTGCTGGGAGACACCCCCTACCCTCTCAAGCTGCTCTGTCGATTGTCTGTCTGGTGAGCACACCAGGGTAGGCACAGCAGGGACCGCTGTGACAGTCCTGGGCTCCCGGGGATCCTGGCAGAGGCTGGCCCGGCCCACAGACACTACAATTCAGTAGCAATCGTTAGATATTTTCCCCCTAAGGAATTGTGAAATGAAGAGATGTGCGTTTAAATTTGTAGGTAAGATTTCACACCGCCATTACCTGCTTTTGCTAATGGGTCGAACGACTTCTTCCCTTCATGCCATGGCACGCTCTGCAGAGCCCCACGCTGGCATCTGCTCCTTATCACGCAGTGGGACTTAAGGGGGCTCCAAGGTGCCCTCTGAGGATGGTGGAAAGAGACAAAAAGCAGCATCCTGAGACTGGCTCGGGCAACTGCTTGGTGCAAGGAGCATGGCCACTTACCACGACTTGCGAAACATTAGTGACTCCACATGTTCTTCTTTTTTCTTGCTCACCAGAGTCTGAAAGCATCAGTTAAGTTGTTGTTACACCTTCCCTCAGCACATTACGTGTCTTCCACCCACGCAGCGACCACTCGGTGCCTCAGCAGGCGGAACTTATACAGCCTATTTTGTGGACGTTTTACCCCTCCTTGACCAGAAGTCACACCAGCTCTTTGCCCTTCACTTACACATTTGAAACTAGAACAACTTATCACAGAGTGCATGTGTGTGTGTGTAGGAATATAATATACATGTGTATACACACACACACACACACACACACACACACACACACACACACACACACATACACTTTTAGGCTTTGCATGTCTATATACTGTCATTTAATTCTCAAGCCAGTATTATAAAGTAATATTATTTCCTTTTTTTCTTTTTGAGGGAATAGGAGCTTGGAGATATTAATGGACGCACCCCAAGCTACGATAGTTTAGGAGAGGCGGAGTCAGCTTGGAATGCCTTCTTTTCCTAGGATGTTTTCATCTCTGCTGTAAAGCTCATGGGCAATTAGAAGGACCCTCAAGTGCTGCCTCACCATCGTGGAACCTAATCTCTAAAATCAGACTCTGTGTGTGTGTGTGTGTGTGTGAAAGCCAACAATCACAGAGCTAGGCACAAAAGCTAGATCGAAAACTATTTTCCTCCCATATCTGGCTGTGCATCCTCTGACTTAAATATGTAGTTTGAACATCTTCGAAGAAGTTGTTTTTGACAAGAGAATAAGGGACCCAAGAGGAATGAGGAAGTCAGTCGTGCCTTTCCTTCTGGGATGAAGTTAGGCTACCAGGGTCTTTGACCAACTGTTGATGTCAGTGGATGTTGTCATCTTGCCATATTCGGAGTGCCTCGTAGATTCAAATGCTGCCCCAGTTTGAGGGGGCTGGAGGGGAGCGGAAAACTTGGGTTATTTACTGAGGATAGCGGTCAAGCTTTAATGGATGTCATATTGCAACTGAGCACAATATCATAATAAAGTAACTCTACCGTGTTTTGGCATACCCCCGGATCTGTTCAGGGTGGGATGACTGGAAATATACTTAATCAGCCTATGCCACCATGCTGCTTTTTCACCAGATCTTTGGGAAATGTCTCATAGATGCATGGCTGGGGAGAGTGTCAAGGAATGCTCCACTGGGATCAGCTGACGTCAGACACAAATCTGCATCTCGGCTTTAAAGCTGCCAGCATGGTGCTATGTGTCAACTATTCAACTCCCCAAATTCTTGGCATAAACACCGATAAGTCAAAATCAAATCTGCTTTATGAAGCATGCAGATTGCCTGCCTGTTAGAGCACACATGCTCATTCAGTTATGTGTGAATAAGAACCCACTTGATCTATTAATTATGCTTCAGAATCAACACGAAGCCCAAGGTAAAGGGCTGGTAGAAGATTAATAGATGGCGAATGGACTGAAGTATAGTAATTGTCTTGGGGTTCTTGATATGCCACTGACTAAACTGAAATATGGTATTATCCGGCCTAATAACAGAAACTCCCATGTCTGTGCTGTAAGGGCGGCAGTGGCACGTGTCACTATTACGTTCAATAAAACGAAAGGGCAACTCAACCGATTAGAAAGCTTGGATGTCACATCACCACAGGCCAATGCTATTAATGGGGTGACTGCACTTAAGCCCTGACTGAAACTTTATAATCAAGTCTCCTAATGACATAGTTGCAGAAAGTGCAAAAGGGTTTCAACCCAATTCACATTTACTTTGCATGAAATGCCAATTGATGGGAGAAGAGAGAGTTAGTTCTAATGGGTGATGGGTTCTGTGTGGTCACCATCATTCCACACTAATATCAGGGGCTTGAGAATTTGTGTGTACAAGGGAGGGAGCAGCTTGTTACAATATTGCCGTTCGGGCTCGTCTGTCATACCCTGCTGTCCTTGGTGGTGGTATGTTATTTACTTCGGTAAGCTCCATTTGCTCAAATAACACAGTGAAGTTAATTTTGGTTTGTAGAAAGAGAGAAAGAACAAGATCATAAGATTTGAAGATGGGAAGGCCGTAACGTTGTCCACCATCTTTCAGTCTTTTGCAGAATTGGAATCAAACTATGTGATGCCAGGAACACCCTGTTTCTGGCATGAAGATCTAGGAGGAAGACTGCAATGCCATCTCCCTTTAGGGTCTTTTTCCAACCTTACACAAATGTTATAATTGTTCTTCACAATAGAAGTGGTTGACCTTTCATTCAGTTCTCTATGGTAAAGTCAGACCAGGGCTTGGTAAAGCTAATAAGTGATGAAGTTAGTCTTCTACCCAATGTCTTCCCTCTTTCTGTCCTTAAAACTCCCATTAGGGCTTTTACTATGAGACTAGATGTGTACCAGGCACCAACCCCAGGGTCTGCTCCCAATATCTGGGTGGTCATGTTGAGTCATTGCCATTCCAAACCTTAATATCTTTAACTTTTAAATGAAAAGATGACACGCCCACTCATAACAGAGGCTCACTCTATCAATAATTCTCAACCTGGATCATATGGAATCTCATGGAAAGCAGAAGGGATGATGCAGATATAGTTTGAAAAAGCACTTCGGGTGGTTTTAAAATGTACTTCCTCATTCTTGAATGACCTAGGTCACTGGTTGTCAGAGTGTGGGACCACCTGAGAACTTGTGAAAATGCAAATCATTGAATCAGAATTTCAAGAGGTGGGGCCTACCAATCCAATTGTTTTCACTTGTGTATTATTTTTACATCCATGCACAATCAGGCTTGAGGATCATTGACCCAGATGTGGATCCAAGAGTTTGGTCCCCTGACTACTCATGCCAGTATCACCAAGAACTTGTTATAAATCATGGGCTTAAACCACAGTGTAAATCATGGGTTTAAGCCAAGACCTACTAAATCACATTGTCTGGGGCTAAGGCCTAGGGATCAATGTTTTGAAAAACTCTTCAGGAAATTCTAAAACATGTCAACGTTGAGAACACACAGTTAGGCTAGAAACACTGTTCCAGAAAAGTGTTTTTCAAACTAAAGTCCTCATTAAGATCACCTGAGGGAGTTTTTGAGCAATCTGATGACTGGGCCCCAGCCACAAACCAATGACCCGGATTCTAATATGCAGCCAGGATTGAAAATTATTGGACTAGGTTAACTTGAAGATCGCTTTCAGATTCATGTTTCATGATATCTACATGGGTTGTGTCCTAACTGTACGTTTGTGCTCTCCCTCTGTAGCCTACTTCTAAATCCATACCAGACTCGCTTTGCGGCACACAGCACCCCCCTTGTGGGTAATTTCATGATAAGCATAAAATAAGTCCTCATGGGCTAAATCACCATCTGTGAGCCTAAAAACAACAGATACAGCCTGCGGAGCTCATCTCTGTGCCTTGTCACTGGTGAAACTTCGTCCAAATAAGTCTCTACTCCTATCCTCAAGGCATCCTTGTCTTTCTGTTGCTGTGTCGAATGACATTGGCCCTCGGATTTCGCTGGAAGGTTGTTTGCAACTGACTTGGGATGATGGTTTTTTTTTGGGACAGGGTCTCTGTCGCCCAGGCTGGCATGCAGTGGCACAGTCAGAGCTCACTGCAGCTTCAAAATTAGGGGCTCAGGTGATCCTCTGGTCTCAGTTTCCTGAGTAGTTAGGATAAGAGGCACACACCACCACATCCAACTAATTTTTTAATTTTAATTTTGGTAGAGACTGAGTTCTCCTTATGTTGCCCAGGCTGGTCCTGAACTCCTGGTCTTAAGTGATTCTCCCACCTCCATGTCACAAAGTGCTGGGATTACAGGCATGAGCCACTTCATCTGGCCTCAGATTTGGAATAATTCTCCTTGCTACTTCTACATTTTTTTAAAAAGCCAGAGTCAATGAGCAACAGGTTTTGGAGGTCAGGCCCTTAGGAGTTATGTCCTGCAGCTTCCCAGAGCCTCCTCCTAAAGATGAACACCTGTGCTAGGCTCAGTCCAATGGATACTGTTTCCCAGGGAACTCTGGTTTTCAGGGAAGCTCCAGGAGCCCTAGTAATACATTGTTTTTAACCTAAGGTTTGGACTGGAGCCAATGGCATCAAGCAGAGAGCAGCTAAAATGAGCTGTTGCAAGTGAAGGTTTATCTGAAAAAATAGTTAATGAAAAACTTTGAGAGCTGCGGGGATATCTGACAGATTGGCAACTCACTTTGAGAAAGAGACTATTCTCCCTTCCAAGTCCCAGACACACAGCCTGCGGGTAAGTCATCAGAAATAAAATAAACAGGAAAATGAGAAAGGGAAAACAGCACCCGGTAGCATCTATCCACGGTGTGAGCCAAAGCCACTGATGCAGTTAAGTAGACAACAATTCTTTGTATTTATTTTCTGTTCATCGAGGTTGCCAACCTGAGCTTTCAGAAGACTAACACCACAATTAAAGGCAGGAAGGTTCCGGGGAACACAGTGAAATGTAGACCAAAACGGAGTATTTTGATGTTTAGATCAAAATCTACTGCTGGCTTGTAAAGGGGGCATTTATTGTGTCTGAAGACAATAATACTATTATCCACCCAGCAATTATGGTCACAAAGCCACTCAGACAAGCAGTGGGCTGTTTCAGTTAGAAAAGACCAAGGCTTTGCCTGCAGTATTGCTGGGTATGGGTTTGTTTTTGTGTGGCTCAGTGGGCTGTGAGCTTTTGCAGCTGTCTTCACATGGATGAAGAAACTTTCTGCTGCTTCGGAGTTGGTAACATGCGTCTCCTCATCCCTTCAGGAGAGCCAAATACAATCAAGTCAGTAATGTAGTCAGGAGGAAATGAATGAGATGGGGTGACCCAGTTATAAGGCACAGACGCTCTCTGTGATTCTAAGCAGATTCCAGTTCCAGTTAGAAGCCAGTCAAACGGAGATTTCTCAGACTTTTCTACCCAAATATCTCAGTCCAACCCATTGTGAGCCTAGTGTCCACCTTCTTGGCAAATCAGAACTAGTTATTCTCCTAGATTCTGGACGTCACGTCTGTGATAGGTTGCAGCTTCTCCTGAACTCCAAGGCCTTTCATTTCCATCATCTACTCGGATTCCTTCCTGGATATCTATTTTTTTTAATGCAATCTCTTCTCCAAACCAGAGCTCTTTAGTCATCGCCACAAAGTCATGCAAGTCAGGATAATGTTAAGCTTCAGGCGAGCCATGCTCCCTAAGTCCTAATTAGTTGCCAAGAATGAGGAGACCAGCTTTCAGTGCATGGTGAGAAAGCAAAAGGCTTCTTCTCTGTGGGGCCAGGAGCAAGACTGTCTCAAAAGCAAGCACCGGGACTGAGGCTGATGGGAAACCGAAGCCCTTCCCGGGGTTCCCTATGTATTCACCTTTAAAGCAAAAGAGAAAATAAACGCCGCCATCTTCTGTAAATTATTGGATGTAGCCATTTTTATCTGTTTGAGGCAATAAAGCGCCATCTACTGATCTGTGAACTTCAATAATGATAAAACAGTCATGGCGGAAGCTACTGCCACCACTGAAAAGACATGGGCCCCAAGCCTAGCAAATTGGAAAACAAGTCGACAGCTGGGGCTCCATCCCATCCACCTGACAGTCAGCTTTCTCTCAGGGTCCTTACTTTCAGCTTTGGGATCTGCCAGTGGGTTCCTCCAAACCTCATTTGTGACTCCTAAGTGAGGGGGACTCCTAGGTTAATTAATAGACGATTGTCGGCTCCTGAGAGTCGCCCGTGATTTAGTCCCGAGGTGACCAGGACGTCCCTGTCCCTTGTTAAGAAAAGGCTCTGCAGTTCAGTATTAATTCCTGTAGCTTTTACAACTCTCATTGGGATTAATATTTAATCCACGGAGCGGTTGCCTTTTTATTTCATTATAGGGAAGTTTCAATAAAGTAGAATGGTGCATTCCATTGTAATGAATGTTAAACACTGGTACATTTTCATTTAAAATCAATAAGTTGAAGCAAGCAGTTGTTTCGTAACTGACGGGTCATCTCAATTTAATGAACGGTAACTAAAAACATATTAAACAAAGGCCTGGAATGGAAAACGGAGGCATAGGCAAAGATGAATTATTGTCTCACTAGGCTACGTAATCCTCAGAGAGAGGGCTTGTGTTTTGTGAACTTTTTCTTGGCCAATGCCCAGAACAATACCAAGCATATACTAGGTACTCGATAAATGCTTGCCAGATTGAATTTATTAATTAATAGATTGCTGTGTATAGAAAGGTATTTTCCTTTAGAATAAAAAAAAGGTTACTGGGCTGAATGATGGTAATCACAAGGAATCATGTATACATATTCCTTAAGTTTTATCAATGTTTATAGCAGTGATTCTCAAACTTGAGCGTGCAACAGAATTGCCTGGGGGAGGGTGTGCTTATTCAACTCAGAGTTCTGAGCCCCGCTCACAGAGTTTCTGATTCAGTATCCTGGGAAAGGGCCCGAGAATGTCTATCTCTAAGTTCTCAGGGAATCTGAACCCATCTGATTATGCTGGATGTGGAATATCTGCCCATCTCATGTAAAAATGTAGGAAAAATGCTTTCTTATGAAAAGAATGGCTAAAATAGTTATGTATTTCAATTGAGGTGTTTAATTTGTTGGTTGGTTGGTTGGTTTTTTGAGTTGGAGTCTCACTCTGCCGCCCAGACTGGAGTGCAGTGGCACGCTCCTGGTCACCGCAGCCTCGACCTGCTGGGCTCTGGCAATCCTTCTGCCTCAGCCTTCCAAGTAGCTGGAACTACAGGAGCGCGCTACCACACCTGGCTAATATATATATTTTTTTATTTATTGTAGAGATGAGGTCTCGCCAAGTTGCCCAGGCGGGTCTCGAACCTGCGGGCTCAGGCAATCCACTCACCTCGGCCTCCCAAAGAGCGGGATTACAGGGTGGCAATTTGTTTGTTTTTAAGTCATGGGGCTGAGCTGCAAGGCCTCATCAATAGCTCCTGGCTTCCTGTCTAGGCGATAGCATTGATTGGAGGGGCGCTCTTTAACTCTGGGGGTGCCTGCATTAGTAGCATAAGAGGACAGAGCTGATTGTTTGACACGGCTTGCCAGGGGGTGGCTTTCACAACTTTGGTCCCATGATGCACCTTCTTTTAGCAGAGTTTTCAAAGTGATGCCAAATGAGCCTGATGTTTGCATATTTTCATTCCGCTATTCTAGAGCTACTTATACCTATGGGCTTCTTCTCTCGTCTCAAAATTTGATTCATTCTTCAAGGAAAAGTTTGTTTCTTCCTCCTTTGTGTTTTTCCTCCCATCAGAAGCTCAGGTGTCGCTGCCTCTATTATTCCTTTGGCACTCCATTATATCTGCTTTGTGACATCCTTGGCATTGTTATTTAACTTTTTATGTGTATAAATGTTGTCTCTTCAATTGGACTACACACTTGTGCGATTGTGTCTTCTTTTAGTACATAATTATTCAGTATCTACTATGCACAGAATGCCAAAATCGAGGCTGTAAGAATACGAAGAAAGAGAATATATGGTCTTATATCCGGACTCTTTAAGAATCTGTCATTTAGTAGTAGAACCAAGCCGAGCACACATACATTCAAATACCATAGAACAAAGGCTTTCATTCATAATAGTATGACAGTTAGAAGTGATACAGATAGATTCTATATAAGTCTGTTTTCCACGGGGCTTGTATCTTGTTTTCTAGATATAGACATGGAATACACATGTATTTCCTTCATATCTACAAAAAGGATGCCCTGTTTCTTATTTAAACCGGTTCATATCATTTTCCTACCAGGAGCGTGGGAAGAGCAGACCCATCACCATGAAGCCCAATATGAGATTCCCATGCTTTCCCCTTATCCTTTATACTACCTCACCTCTTATGATCCAACTACCAGTACGTCTCACGACGTCATAATTTTTGCGAGCCATGCTTAGCTCGTTTTGCCCGTTGAATCTCTGCTTCATCTTCAAGGCCCACCTCCAAGGTCAAACTCTCTGAGAAGCCTTCCTAAACTTTCTGAAACAGAGATATCGGTTCTTGCTTTTCTGTCTTAATGTCACGATCACGTTGATTGCATTAATGACTGTGTTTTTTCACTATAAAGCGATTATTCACATGTCTGTTATGCTCATTAGTTTCTGAGTTCCCTGAGGGCGAGATCCTATCTTACTCATATGAATATTGTTAGCATTTTCTAAGACAGTACATCTGGCTGATGACTGACTGGATAACTATAGGTTTGCAGCAGGAATATCTGAAATGAACAAGGGGGTGAACACTTGGCTCAAAAGCAATAAATATAGAGTCATACCCAGACCCTTCAGGAATTTATGATTTAGTGGTAGAGTCAAGCTATGCTTGCACATGTACACAAACCATGACAACAACTTTCATTCACAGCGGTACATCTTAGGAGTGAATACTTATTAGACAAGTGGATGGATAGTAAATAAGCACAGCTGTAGAAAATACTAAGCTGCAGACTTTCTTCTGATCATTTTCTCATGTTGAGATAGAAATATATTTGAAAATAACATATCCCATCAATAGCATTTCAGAGTTCAACCCACATGTGTGAAATTAATTTCAAAGTCAAACGAGTTTGCTTTTGTTTTGGCATTTTCCAACATGGATAGTTGAGAGGAAGGAACCCAGAATAAACTTTGGGGGGGCAGGCCCCTTGAAGTACACTTAGTGTTTGTTCCTTCAGCTCAAGCGGTCAATGAAAGGTTTTGTCTGGAAGTTTTGATTGCGGAAGAAACATTCCGAGTTATGGCAAACAGGTGACTGGTTCTTCCGCCGTGACAACACACTTGTCCATACCGTGCTGAGTATTCAGCAGTTTTTAACGAAAAATGACATGAGCCCCATGCCCCACCTTCCGTGTTCACCCACTGTCACCCCAAGCGACTTTTTGTTTGTTTGTTTGTTTCCCTGGATGAAAAAAGTTTTCAAAGGAAAACATTTTGCTGATGTGGAAGCGGTGAAACAAAAAGACAACAGAAGTAGTAAAAGGCATCAAAATTGACGAGCTCAGCAACCTTTGGGCAGTGGAAAAAGCATCTTCATAGGTGTATTGCATCATGTGGAGAGTACTTTGAAAGTGGCCGAAATTTAACATGCAGGAATAAATACATTTTTATTTTAAAAATTCAGTTTCTTTTCGGGGGAGATCCCCTCTCATAGAGCAAGTATGTCAATCCTGTTCCAGTTCTTAAGGGTAGCAAGGAATATAAAATTATGAAACTGCTAGAGATGGTGATCGTGAAATCAGTTGTGTTGCAGACAGTGAGAAAGGTGGTGACTTACCTAGTACGTTAAAATTTCCTAAACAAAGCTCCTTATAAATAAAGTTATGTTTTAAGGAGTCAGGCTAAAAATTACAATGTGTCATAGGCTTATTGGTCAAATTAAATAATATATGTCACTCAAAAGTGGTACATTCTGTTGGCCTTGGAGCTCAGAAGAAAGGGTTACTGTTTGAGGCTGGGAAAGTTTAGCAGCATGTCATCAATCACATGCCTTCATAAGGGCCATACCTCTGACCACATTTGTCTGATGAGTGCTATCTGAATTTGCATGGTGTAGACCATGACGGAATACCTTCCGTATTCCTTCATCTCTGCTGAGCATTTAAGCACCCAACTAGTTGCACCTTGCCTTGGAACCCTGGTATAAGGATGGAGCAACATTCACATTATAACCACTTATCATGACTCTGAACAAAGCTGATCTTCTTTACATCAACAGGCAGTGCAGACAAGCCATGAAAGTGCCTAAGAGAAGTCCATACCAAGCTGTAATTTTAAAGTTTCTAGAAAGTACTGGCTTAATTGACTCTGTCTTAAGCTACCTTGAGAGCAAAGGCTCAGCGAAAATGGCCTCATATTCTGCATTTGGCCTTTGAAGATTTTTCCTGGGTACATTTATTCATATAGACTCAGCAATGACAATTTGGTACTCTAATGTTGAATGCTGCTCTAAGTCTTAGAGCAGCGAATTATGTCTATTATTTCAAGAGCGAGACTTACCAAGAAAAGAACAATGTTTCTTCTATTAAAACTTTATTACAGTCAATTTTAAGAAGACTTAGCAGAACTGGTCCAGACTGAAGAGTTTTCATAAAGTAATATTTGTGACATCGCTTTGCTTTACTTTTTTTTTTCGCCTAATGTCTACAGAAATGTAAAAAAATGTGATTTCTTTTCAATTATTTTCCTGATCAATTTTGAACATTTATACAATGAAACACATTTTCTGGAAAAAAAATGCCAGTTTACAACATAATTATGGGATGAAAAATTTTACTTAAAATGGTTGGCTGTCTTAAAATGGTCGCATCTGTCTTCTAGACAGAAGGCATATTGCTTGTCCAGGCTTGCATGTACAATTCAGTGCACATGGACGGATCTGATACTTTAGGCCATAATTTAGAAATCCTTTTAGTTTTGAAGTTTTGTTCTTTCAGGCTAAATGAAAACACTCACCTGATATCAATGGTATATATAACAGAATTAGGCATTTACTTTGGTGGTAGGGTGGTGGGATAATTCACTCTCTGATCGTTTTAAGTAGACGTGAAACTGCTTATCTGGCCTGGTGTGTTCTGGGAGAACAGAATGTTTTATTCCAAGACGTGAATCCGTTTGAGTAAGTAATGTGTTGCTAGGGGGCCCAATGGCTTATTTGCAATGCCTGACCTCCACTATAAGACTTCACCTTACCCACTGTATTTGTTCTCTTTATCTTCCTTTCTATTCTGTCCATCCTTTAAGTGCCTCAGAGAAGTGCCCATCAAGCTGTGACTTGAAAGTTTCGGGGAATTATTATTTCACCTTCTCTTCTAGAAGTTGGCGCTAGACACAAATATTCCTGCTAAAAGATTCCTTTGTGTTTCCTTCTTTCAGCCGTTTATAAAATAAGACGATTTTTTCTTCATGCACTTAAATTTCGAAATGTGTAACTAATAAGACTACTTTATCTGTCTCCTTTGTTGAAGATTCCTTTATATACTGTACTGACGTGCTAGAGTTACCACTAATTCGTTCATGTTTGTAAAGAATTTCCAAGAAAGAATTTGGTGTTAATAGGGAGCGCAGGAAAAACTTGAGCTGCTGGTAAAAGGAGGAATACTAATGAATGTTAATCATGAATACTCACAATGGTACCTCATGTCTTACAACGTGACTGTCTTACAACGGATTAATTATTACTATATAGGATTATTATTAAAACAGGACAGGCAGTGTCCAAGTGTGCCTGGAGCAAATGCAGAAATGGAGTTGCTCTATAGACCATGCTGACAACGTATGTGCTTTCTGTGCAGGGGAAGTGACATAAGACAAAATCATCGCGTGGAAGGATTTGGGTAGGGAAACGGGCACGCTTGATTATAGGTCATCATGACTTTTGGCTTCTCAAAAGGGGGGTGGCATAAGTAAAAGGAAAGCCCAACTGATAGCCTAGGAATCAGAAAGTAGATTCTGGAGGATGAGACCTTGGGGAAAGTTTTGAGGTTGGAGAAAAGCACTTGACTGATTTCTTTTGAGAGTTTCAGATAAAAACTTTGCTTATAATAAGGCTCAATATACGTTTTCTAGTAACTTTTAAGCAACATCTCTACAAGCAAGCCTTCAAAGGAATGCTTTTGTGGCAATACCTGCAGGGTACGCCAGGTCTGGGTGGCAGATTCTGGGTTTGTCTTCATTTGTCCCTGTTCCTCTGTAAAGGAGACAGACCCAAGGGGAAGTTGACTAGCCCTGATACCGGTGATTCCTACTGCTTTGCTCCCCCTGTCATTGAGACAACATCTCACCCTGGGGCTTCCTGACCATCCAGATTCATATTCAAGACCCTTGTTGGCACCCCCATTGTGTTCTGATTCATGGCTAAAAGTTTCTTAACATTTCTCCTAAAGAACCATCGATCAGAAGACATGGAACACATTTTTGAGAGGAGACGTAATAATAGAAAACGGCTACTTACTTTACCAGATTCTAATTTTTTCCCTATATTCTTTATGTTCTTCACTAGATTCTATGGAAAACTCGTGCAGAGGAAATGGAACATAAATATTTTTTAGGAAAGGTCAACTAAGGAGGAAGAAAGGAAGCTATGCCTTTGTTCCCCGTCCCCATGTTCAAAGCATGACCTCTCCCTAAATAATGCACTCACAGCTAATTCAGTAGCATATTTCACACTTGAGAAGAACCTTCTCAGCAGCACTTGATGCTAGCCCTAGTGCTCTTAAAAAGCAGGTCTCCTTTAATGTATATTTGATTTGTGCATTTTTCACTGAGAGATGAGACATTATTTGGAATTCTCTATGTCACTAGACATTATATGGAGTTTTAGTCATGGACAATTAGTAAGCATTGACCCTCCCTGTGATTTACCTTGCATTTCATGATTTACAAAGGGTCATTTCCCAGAAGAACAAAAGTATATTACAGCAGGGCAGATCTCTGCCTAGACAGAAGATTCTTCCTGACTTTGAGGGGTAGGTGGCAGGATTCTTGAAGACAGAGGTACAATGATACATCACTTATCAGGCAAAAATATGGTGTCAGTTCATTATTTCCCTGAGCTCTAAGACATAATTTATCATATATTAAGAAGGAAAATGACTGCGTTCATAGTGTAGAGTTTTAATGAATTCAAAATGCACAGACATCACTGGGCAACTCATCCTTCTACAGGCCACACTGACTGTGTTTATATTGAAGAGAATGAGTTAGCACCACAGAGAACAGTAATTATCCTAGGATGGTGAGTATTTGACACTCAACTTGAAAGATAACATAAGACTAGAATGATGTATGTGGACTATGTCCCTCTCTCCTGCCACAGGATGAACGCCTTCATAACATGAAACATGCTGAGATCATATTTGTGTAACTGTGAAGACGGTAAAGGAAGAAATCTTTTCCAGAACATACACGGAAAACCGGTGTTATTCTACGACTCTCACCATAATGCAGAAATAAGAAAAAGAAATAGTGACTATCCCTTATTCGTAGTTTGGTAAAAAAAAATGGATAGATTTTTAGTTTACAGCCTGCAGTTGAGTTGAGTTATCAAAATATGTCTGCTAAGCCTATAACTGCATTATTGCTTTCTTTGGACTCTGGCTAAAGGGCTTCAGATTCTTACACAGTTTAGGATCGATCCACTATACGGTCTGTGCCCCTCTGGGTGGAATAATATTCAAAGATGGTAAACATGCTAGCTAGTCCTGTCATTGTTTACTGTTTCTCTGCACCTGATACGTTTGTAGATTTCATATAGAACCTTATAAAACTAAACCAAGAAAAAAATGATTTTACAGTTTGGGAGTCACCCTCGAGGACATATTTAAGTCCTAACCACATTAAATTAAAAATCAAGATTGTAGTATTAAAAAGAGTAATGCAAAAGGCAAAATGACTTAAACCTTTTTTGAAAATTTACTTTATTGCTTCTTAAGTGTGGCCTCCACAGAAGTGTGGGCTGCCGGTAACTGTGGCACAAAAGATCTAAAGAGCTCATAAGTGGCCCTTGAAAAAACTACCGTATTCCTGTAGAAAAGGGATTGAAAGGAGTGGGAAACTGCGGGGACGGGGGCTGGGTAGCTGGGATTGACAGTAGTCGATATCCACCTGGGGAAGAGGGGCACACCTCATCAATAAGGGTACCTGCACAATGAACATTTGTATACCTAACCCTGCATTGTACCCCATGATTTCAAAATAAAAATCAAAAAAAGAAGGAAAAAAATGAGCAAAGCCCAAGAGGCCGTCAATGGTAGTAACCCAGTGTAGGAGTCCACCTAGGTAGAGTCACTGTAATTTAGTACAATCTGAACTAATGTTAACTTATTTTTCTGTGAAGGAACTCCTATGTGTGTCTGTGTGTGTCGTCTGTGTGTGCCAGGTTTTCTTCTTACTTTCAATGGTTACCTTTGTTGGGATTCATCCCAGTCCTTGAGTGACGACCATGTCGCTTTGCCTCTTGACTTCTCTTGCCAGATCATTAAGCTTGATTACTGTGGTCTTTTCCACATTTCACTGTTCACACTCTTCGTTTAGGAATACTGAGTGACATACTTGTCACTCCTGCAACTGGGTGTTGATAACTAGCAACCAATTATTTTGCCCCATTATTGCTGTCATCTAAATTCCCAGGAACTGGGGTCAACCAATCCTAAGTCTGTCCTGCAGCCAGTGATGCTTATGAACAAGTGTCAGGAGAAACTTTCTACCTTGGCTTTGAAGGTGCGGTGCTTTCCTGGGGTAAATATGTGACAGTTTTACTAGAAACGGTGCAAAGATGAGTGAGTTGTAAAGTAAGTCTGATCAGAGATAAATGTGCATTCAATATATTATTTGTTGTCTGGGTCAAAAAAGGGATCTTTGCCTTCAATAAATTAACAAACCTGTGTACACACTTCAGTTTATTCCTTAATGTTGATTTTCTGAGTGTCTCTAAACACCCATGCTCTTTTTTAGAAGACCCTTTGATAACAAATGTGTTTCTTAATTGTTCCAACTCTGTATGTTCTCTTCTAATTGGATCGAAAACAAACAACTCTTCAGGACAAAAATTCCTTTTCTTCGGGTGCTATCTCATTTTCTCCCATCCGTCTGCACCTGTTCCATATGAAGCTTGTTGAAGAAACAGATGAATGAATGGTTAGCTTGGAAAGCAGATATTTCCAAGCATTCTTCCGAGTTATAGTAAATTGATGGAAAAGAGCATCCTCCGTTTCTAACCTGGCAGTTTATTTTGTGTGAAGCTTTGCTCTTCAGATCTTTTGTGCCACCATTACCTGCAGTCCACACTTCTGTGGAGCCACACTTAAAAAGCAATGTCTTAGTTATTTTGCCTCTTGTATTACGTATTTAATATTAGCCTCTTGATTTTCAATTTAACGTCTTTAGGACTTAAATCTAGCGAACTCATTTAGGCAAATTTTGCATCATCTTATAAATCTTTGCCATTTTTATGATAAAATAAGTGTTAATAAGTCTTCTGTCTTGCAAAAATATATTGTGCATCCAGAAATCCTGTGAAAAGTACATAAACCACTTAGGATTTATTTTAAGTTGCATGCCCATATACTATATATAATATCCTAAGTAATATACAAGAATGTTATGAGCATACTTTAGAAAATCAATGTTCCAAAAATCCAGAGATTTTTTTTTAATCTGAAATTAGGTTAAATTTAATATCAGCTATTTATATAGAAAAGTAGTTAGAGGATATTTTAATTTTCTATGTAAATTTTTTCATGAGGGAAGTCTCTAAAAGAAAAATTGATTATTGCCTTTTTTTTAGGGAGCATCTACAACAACAAATGCTGAATCCAGGGTACAAACAGAATTACGAACCCAAATTATAAATTTTTAATTTTATTTTAGAACTACGAAATGTATTTTTATGAGTCCCCATTTGCAATGAGAATTCCTGACATGGGTCATAAGACAACAAGGACTTGCTAATTAATTTGTATATAATTATACCCCAGGTTCTTAAACACTTAGTTCAGATGAAAATATTGACTGCACACTGATATGGCTTGGATGTATAGTTTGTTTTGTATTTCCTCTGAAACATCAGGCATCTATAGCTTCAGGAAACTCTGCAGTTACTGTGCATATGATCCTAGCAAATATATAATTTCATACCCTAAGTATTTTCAGCTTAACTCATCATTATGCTAACTATTAGACTCTCCTTAATTTCTCAAATAGTCGTGCGTTTTGTGGTGAAATGTACAGTGTTCCATGAGAAATCTTTTCATTCAAAACTTCTGAGTTCTCTTTGAAAGGCAAACAAAATGATCTGTGGGAGTTTGGGAAGTGATATTTATTTTTATTGGGTTGAATTATCAGGTTCATGTCATCCTTATGAGGTAGATATAGAAACAATTCACCTTTGTTTATTAAGGTCAAATAAATGTGTTGAGATATACTCCTGCAGACAGACAACCCTGAGTTCTCATCAGCACAAAGCACTTCTTGTTACGAAGAGAAATGTTTTGGTTCTCTATTTCAGGAAAGATGCCAAGAAAAGAAGCAGCCAACTTACAGCAGCACTACGCACATTTTCTGGGCTGTTGGAATGTGTAGTGTATCCATTTGCATTGCACCTGCCTCAGGCATAGGGTATAACTACACAAGAACAAATAAGCAAGTTGGCAAGTAACAATATGGTGCTTGTGGTTGTAGGTGGGAATGCTGTCCAAAACAACTAATTCTGTGGTGAGTAAGAGTGGACTGTAGAAAACGCTAAACAGCCAGGATTTGTCACAATAGCTTGTACTATGTAAACTTTTATATATCTGTAAATTATCATGATGAGCCATATGAAATTTCCAATATTCCACCATTGTTTCTTAACTTACAAAGTTGAAATTTCGTGTAGTTCTATCCAACACTTCTACATTTATTATTCCTCTTCAAAAGGCCACTGCCATGGTCTAAAGCACATTGGATTTAGAGCCAGCGGCCTGGGTCTATGTCCCCACGATGCCACTTGCCTGCTGGGTGACCTTTACAAATTCATTAGAGATCGGACAGTGACATGCGGGAACAAAGAAAAATCTAATTCATGAGATATTTATCAGTTTTTCGGCTATTATTTGCTAGACACAAAACCTTTTCCACAGTGGTAATGAGAAGTTGCAATACCACAATGCACGAAAAAGGGCTGAGAACCCAAACAAATGTGAATGATTATCAGTACCGTTGCCAGTCATTGTTGAGGAGGAAGGGCAGACATCATTACCGTTATGTTGCTGTTGGAGAAACTGAGAAGAAGCAGAGAGATTCGATAAAGGTGCCTGAGGTGACTCATAGTTCAGTAGTAGAGTCTAAGACTGGACACTATTTTTTAAAGGGTACCCTCCAGTGGCTCTCTTAGGGTGGATGAATCCCAGCAGTGTTACCAAGGCATGCCTGTCTATCACATGACCTGGCTCCATAATTGTAATGTCCCATTATTTTGCAAAATCATGAAGATGCGGGTTATCGGACAACTACTCCCTTCAAAATATTTTTTCCCTCAAAAATCTGTATAACAAGTTTTTGGTGTCCCCCTACCCAAGCCTTCCTATTGCGACCGTAAGAACCACCATGTAGGGTAGTTACTGCTATTCCTAGTCTATGGCTGAGAAAACATGCCCAGTTAAAGTTGAACTACCTTGCCTGACGTGTGACAGACAGGGGTGCTATAGCTCTGAGGAAAGCCCAGCTCCTTCCAGATCGAAAGCCTGTACTTCTACTGTTAAAATGGTATGTTCATTCACCTTGAACCTCAAGAAACTCACAACACTAGTTTGTTACTTTGGGCAATCAAAATACTTACACATGAAACAAAGCATTATTTGATGACAACATTTGAAGCATATAAGTAAGATTAAAACTGAAAGCAGTAAACTCCAGAATATAAAATGAGATGACAGAGCAAATACTCACTTGCATAGAGAATACAGCAACATTTTTATATAGACAATTTTCATTAGAAGACTCAGTACCATATTAAACTGACTCTTTAAAGCATGTGACAACTATTAATATTGTATTATTACTGGTCCGGGGACATTTTCTACTAGGGTGAAGTTAAGTCATAGAGAAAACCAGTTTACTTTGGAATTTAGCTATGACGTTTCACGTTGATCTCAAACATGCATCTCTACATATCATTTTTCCTTTTTATTCTTAGCATTAAAATTATATAGGATCTTGAAGTTATTAGGTTTTGCACATAACATTCGAGGATTTCACACCAGGGTTGCTTTTAGGGAACTCCTGCAGACTGCTCCTGGATGACTTTCCCATTTGCTTCCCATATCTCTCTTTCTTGCACCAAGACCGCGAAAGAGCATAACAGCCTCAGGAGGGCTCTGTGATGCCTGCCCTTTCTTCAGCTCTGAGTTGCTGGTCCTGGTGACGACGGCGTGTTCTAGTCCTGATGTAGGTAGATACAGGCTGTTGGACCCTGCATGCTACATGGAAAAGAGGCTACCGCGAAGCTGTCATTACTGTGGGCAACCAGTGTTCTTCAGACCCAAGAGTAAAGCCTCGGCTAGCTTTGCTTTTCCGTTAATGAGAAAATGCTCTCAGGTACCCAGACATTTCTCTCGCCTAAGATTTCACCTAGGATGGGGTCTGTCGACTAGCCTGAGGCTACCTCTGGCTATGATAAATAGCTGCCTGAACTTTTTTTTTCTCTCATTTATTCACCATAAACAGAAAAGTACTTAAGATTGTGGATCCAGTGTCAGACTGCCTAGCTTTGAATTGACTTTCCTCCATGTATTAGTCAAATGGTCTTGGGCGATTTTCTGGGCACCAGTGTCTCCATCTGTTAAATGGGGATGATAGCCTACCGACCTGATACAATATCATGAGAGGAAATAGATCAACAGATTTAAAATGCTTAAAATACTGAACTTACCTGTCAATACCTTACCCATCTGGGCTAACCCATGAACTATTCAACACATATACTGTGGCTATAGCAGACCCCAAATAGTTCTTGCACCTCAGCCCATGTTCAAAGCACCTCATTAGCTTAGAATTCTTTCCTGCTACCTCCACTGGTGAAAGCCTCATCCATTTTTCAAGATCTTATTCAAACACCACGTTTTCCTTGAAGGACTTCCACCTTGTACATACTGAGCTCTGTAATTGTAATAGCACTTACAGTCTAATGTATACTCACACTTATATACACCAAAATAAATATCAAAATGTACATAGTTATAGGGACCTAAATAAGTGTATACATGTATATGTGTATGTGTCTGTGTGTTTCTAGAGGGAGGTGTACATATGTATCTATGTATCTATCTATATGTCAATTCATTTGGCAATCATTCATCGCAAAACTACCGCGTGTAATGTGCCCCATTACATGGAGAATACAGGATGAACAAGATGTATTTTCTGCCTTTGAAGTGTGAATATTGTGGAAGAAATATTTTGAAATCAATATAGGTCATAACAAGTGCTGTAGTAATGATTTGAGTGACATGCAAGACATATCTAACATATACATATACACATATTTAAATACTTATTTGTACCGATATATTTGCAAATATGCAACTGAAATTTAATAAGAGGACAAATTTCCAAGGTAAATTCACAACATAACTTTATTTCACAACCAGTAACTACTATGGGCATTAAATACATGATTATCACATTTTTACACATTTCAACAGAACCAAGCCCCGTGCCCCAAGATTCTCAACCCTGAGTACTATATGGTTCTAAATTTCAGTTTAGAACTTTCCCACTCTGATGGCTTCTTCGGCTTCCTGCCTCACTTCTAAACTTCTCACACATCTTTGATGGACTTTGTTGACTGAAAATGTTATGCATAACCTTACCATGTGTTTCTGCAGCAGAATATTTTTTCTTTTTCATATAATTTCTGCAGCAGAATATTTTTTCTTTTTCATATAATAGCTAATAAGTTATTGTCCTTTTGTCTTAATGCAATGTGTCTGGGAATAAAACTTGTCACAAATAATTTTAGAAGACCTGATTTATCCAGGCTGAACTAAATAAAATTGTTACTATGCATTTATATACTGACAATTAAATTTATCAAACTTCTTTCTGAATAAAAGCTATAGGTCAACTTTTTCTGGATTGATTTATTTGACATTTATCATCCCCTTGCCTTTAGTATCTCTTAGCAAGACATTTGAGCTTGGTAAGAAGCTCATAATTTCTTTTTCTTGAAAAGTCATTGCCTTTGTTTCTCTGCTTTAAAGTATGTCCACATTACCCAGATAATTAGTAAGAAAATTGGACAGAGAGCACAGAATTGTTTGTTAAATGGCTTCTTCAAAAAATATGCAAACTTCATAGCTTTTAAGATGTTTAAAAACATGACTCTTTATATAAGAGAGAAAAAGGTCAATAATTATCTCAATGCAACTGAATCTTTTTAAAAATTTTCTGTAGCCATGTCTAGATGATTCATACATTAAGAAATGGTATGTATGATATATTCACATTTTGTAAATTTATTTTGGTTTTTAATCTTTCTATCTTTCTATGTATCTATCATCTATATTCTCTTCTGACTATAAATGTTTATAAAGAGATGTGCAGCGATTTTTACCAAATGAAAGTTATTTCTTGGTGGTTGGATATGGGGTAATTATTTTTAACTCTTTATTGACCTTCTGTTGTGATAGCTTTGATTATTTTTCATACTATAATGAACATGTTACATAGTTTTGCATTGATTCTAAGAAAATTTAGTATATTTAGCTCTATAAAGTTTTACATCTTCCTCAAAGGAAGAAAAAATGTCTTTATAACATGCTAGTATAGATAACAGGCACAATTTGGGGCTTAATCACTAGTAGTATCCAGTTTTGGTGAGACCCTGAGAGAAGTATTTGTGATTTTTGGTGTCCTTTCTCTTTAGAAAAGCAATCCTTTACACTATAATTATTACACAACACCAGGTATTCATGCACATACATATATCCTGTTTGGCAGGAAGATGCTCTTCAAATAAAAATGACTTGTCATTATGTACACAGGCATCTCCATGCTTGGAAATTGCTATTTGTGTTTATCACACATCTTTCATTCGTTAGATTCATGAGAAAACTGACAATATTCTTGATTTTAAACCTTTTTCTCTGCCTTGAAATGAAGTCCAAATGAGATTTTAATGTGATTTCTCTTTCCTTTGCCTCAAAGCTTTCTCTTGCTTCTAGCACATTCTGTTCCCCATCTAGACAGGCTGTTGGTGAGCATGAAATTCCCTCTGCATTCCAGGCCCTCAAATGGTCAGAGTAGGTGGGCTAGCTCCTTTCTGTTTTTTATTAGTCCAGCTGTATTCTCCCTGTATTATCTTTAGTGAGAGAACAGAGTGGTGGATTAACTGCATAGGTAGCTGTGAAAAACAAGAGACCCAGACCCCTCCAATCACATCTCCAATGAAGCCATGAGGCTCATGCATGGTGGGAACTATTTGTATGTTGCGGTCATAGGAACCTGAATGACTTATGAGCAGTTGGGGAATTCTGTATTCATTTTTATTAACTTTAATTATAAGAGCACTATAAAATTTTCTCATTCTGTGTTGCGTGAAAAATGCAGAAGTTAATTGCTCCTGACATTTAATTGGTTTATGCTTCTCTCTAACACAGTCTTGTGCTGCAAGGGACAGGCAACACTAGTTGGCATGTTTCTGCCATTGCAGAAGATTATACACCAAGAAATTAGTCTTTTTGTTAGTTCTAGCAGTGAATTACAAATGCAGTTTCGAAAGTATAGGGAGAAAAATAAAATCTGTGAGTCTGCATTTTACATATGTTAAAAGACTGACAAGGGCTTCCGTGGATACTTTATATGACTTTGGCAGAACTGCTGAGGTTTTTCCATTATCATTGCACAGGTTTAAAAACGACACTTATTTATACCTTTGTGAACCTGTCAGGTTGTTTACTTCCCTCTTTCAAGCCATCTGGACCCTTCATAATCTTTTCATATATTTTTTCCAAATAAACTCTCATCTGGCATAAAAAATGGAAGGTACCTGGCTGATACCAATTATATACGATGGCTCGAGGAAGTTGGATTTCAGTATGGCGCAGCGCCTCTGATGTCAGGAGTGGGAAGACGCTCTGGAAAACATCCATCTCCTATGATGTGCTCTGAACTCCAAGGGAGAAAATGATAAGCAAAATACAAAAAGCAAATGCTCATTTCCATTTGACGCCACCGGAGCAATGGTGCACATATACCAAGCAAGGCACCGTGGAAGCACCACGGGGTGTGCCGAGATGAAGGTGGCAGGTGCCTTGCCCTCAAAGAGTTTGCAGTCTGGAAGAGGGAGGTGTCCTTAAGTGGCGACTAAATCCAAGACGGACTGGGAAGTGCATTAGGCTGAAAGCGCACAGAGGGAGGAAGGAGCAGGAGCCTGGAGGGTGCAGGCGGGCTGCAGGGTGCTGCCACATGGTGAAGCAGAACTGAACTGGTGGTGGGGAACAGTTCGGAAATGTAGAGTCTGGTTTGGAACAGCACAGTGGCACCTGGGCGCAGCTCCATCTGCATCTTCCAAAATTAATTCTTCCCTTCCAGCTCTCATGGGACCCCAGAAAATTGATCGAGGAAGCGCAAAACAAAAGCAAGAGGTCTAATTTTGTTCTTTAGCCCACTTGCCCCAGGACCTGAAAATTATATAAAATGATATTATTTTTAAAAGGTGCCAGAGGTATATACACTTATCCCAGCTATCACTTTGTTCATTAAAGACGCCAAGGGTTAGACATCACGATTTTGCACGGTAAATGGAAAAGATACAAATCCGAAATTCATCTGCCATTTGTTCCAGAATACACCCAAGAATGCCATGGAAGACTCCAGAGAGTGTAATTCTCCGTTTTTACGTGGCGGAAGTCATTGGCCCTCATACATACACAAATGGACAGAATAATAGACATTGGTATAGCCTCTGCTGGCAGACACGGTAGAGGTCGTTACTCCGGTACGAGCAGTGTCTTCGAGGCTGAAGCAGGCAGGGTGGTGCTTCCCTCATGAGTTCCAGGGAAGCAGAAGGTCTGTAGGGGTTGAGCTGAGCAAGAGGAGAGATATGGACAACTGTCTGAGAGGGCGTTTCCTGGGATGCCAGAAGCAGGAGGCAGGCCTAGGTTTTGATCAAGGGAGGTGGGTAGAAGGCTGAGTCAAAGCACCAAGGTGTGGATGTTGCGTAGATTGGGGAATGTGGAACACGGCAAGAGAGTCAAGGAGGTCACAGCAAGGTACAGCACTGACACGCAATTGTGGGTCTCAGTCTCGAAGACGTGAAGTAACCCTATGAGGTTACAGTAAAAGATGGCCTGGACTGTGCTGACCAGGAGAGAGTGGCCTTTTAGAGACCCAGAGCTAGGCAGGCCACGTGATCCCTAGGCAGTTGGGGATTCAGGGGGTCATTAAAGCATGATCCACTGTCCCTCTGCATCAGAGCGCCGCTGTCCTCGTTAAAAACGCCCACCGACAGGTCTGACTGTACACCCTGGAATGGAATTTTGCCCACCTCCCCTGGGGTGAATCTTAAAAGTCCCGAAGTTGGAGACTGTCCCATTGAGAGCCTCAGGTGGAATGAACACATGAAAATCAATCACCCAGACGAGGCCAGAAATACGACATGAGAAGTGATAGGGGCCAGAGAATCACAGCAGGAATTCAGGAGAAATAAAGACGCATGTGAGCTGAAGAGGTCAGAGCAGGTTTCGCGAGATGTGAAGTTTGCTCAGTGAAGAGGCGAGTGCATTCTTTCTGGGAGAAAGGGCCTAAAATTAAAATCCTTAAGGGGAAGTCGGCATGGCATCGTGGGAAAGACCAAGAGCTAAAACCAGGTGTAATGAGAATTGAGTTTGGAGTGGAGAGTGTTGGAATACGGCGTGGACCGAGTCAAAACGTCATGGTGATGTTTAAAAGTGTATCGGAGTTTAAAGACTGAGTCGCCCCAAGTCCTCTCCCGGATTTCGTGTTTACAAGGCCCAAACGGGTGCATTTAAGACCTTGGTATTGTTACACTAACTGAGTTGTATTTTCACCTTATCAAATAGCAACTCTCTTCAGTATCACAGATACACCTCTAACATTGTTAGTGCTGTATGAAATGAGGGGAAATGCAAGAGTTCCTGAAATTGTAGTGCTAAGCAGTGTCATGGATTTTATGTTCTTGTGAGTTGCCGTGGCTTTTCCATTTAAAAACTGAAGCAGATAACTCCTAAAAGAGACAAGGGGTAAAAGTAGACATTCCTCTCAGGAATGACACAGACAAGGGGGTCAGACGTCTGACACACAACCGAGATGTGAGAGGCTGATGGTGGGTGACTGTCATCGGAACTGTCAGGGACAGGGACCATTCTAGGCTACATTCTAATAACAGCTTAGGGCTGACTTTAAGGAATGGGCTGTGCAGCTGTCTTCCTGTAGAAGCCCCTTTTCCAAACATGAGAACAGCAGAGGGTCTCAGAGTCCAGGTGTCAAAGTCCCTGTTTCATAACCCCTGTCTCAGCCCCCAGTTTTGCTGCTTCTACCCCACCCTGTCCTCTCCCAGCCCTCTCATTCGCTGATGTCTGCTCAGCACAGAATGCTGCATCTGCTGCATTTTCTTGGAGCCCTCCCTGACTGAAGACAGGGAATCTGCAGGTCTCTCCACTGGGGCTTCACTGAATTTGCTTTAAAAACCAAGGGGTTCTAGCATGAGAAGCATTCTTGATTATTTCCCCGGGGTTGGTAGCCTCATGGACTCTCCAAGAACAGCAGAGAAAGACCAGCAGAATGATAAAGACTGTTTTTAACTGTGTAAGGCCTCCTGCTTTAGATCTCACCTGCCTGATGGCCCCTGCATTCCTTGTCATGCCTCTGTACTAGCCTGACTGCCTGACGCCTCTGTGGTGTCCTCTTGATACCCTACCAACCATGGTAGAGTCGTATGTTTCCTACCTTTCTGAAATATCTTGCCTTCATCAAGTTTTAAGAATGCTTTCCTAGCACATTTCTTTCTTGAAAAAAAGAAAAACAAGAAAATCTTTATCAATATGTATGTATTTCTTGCTTCCATCTTAATTTTTTGTTGTAAGCTTAGGGGGTGGATTGACCCAAAAGAATCAGTGAGGAATGAATGAACAAATAAACAGACACAAATTGCAAATGGATGTTTGATTTCATCTCCCTAAGTGATTGATTGGCTAATCTAAGGAAACAATCCACAGCCAGATGTTTATGACTAAAAATATCATCATATTTTTTTTCTGAGAGATACAGAGATAACGCTAAGCCTTGTGAAAATATCATATGTAGGGATATTTTACATGTGGTTAGAACTCTTAGTTCCCTTAAAAATCATGCCGGAATTGACCGCTGTGTTTTACTGGCTCAAATGTTCAGAATACAGCCCACGGTGGTGGCTGTGACGTTTCCCCACTGTCCCCCATAGTCACACTTCATCTGTAAGATGACAGTTGGGAAGACGAGACAGTCTCAGAATCATGAAGGATGTACAACCTGAAATGAGCACACCTGGTAAGATTGTTCACGTTCATTTCAGGATGACACAGAAAGGTTCATCCCAGACAAGTGCTTTGTGAAGACGGAGAATAGCTAGAGGCCAGACAGAAGGGAGAAAGGGGCAATGGGCTGGGTTAATAACCAGAACAAACGTGTATCTCTCGTGAAATGGAATATGCAAAGAAACTGTAGATGACCCCGAGAGTGAGCACTGACATAGGCAGGAAGAAATTTGGCGAGCAACCAATTCTGGAGGCGTCTGTCGTCTGGTGTTTCTCTTAGCCACTGTTTGGAATGCTTGTCCAGGTGGTGGCAGGACCTTCCATTTCCAGACCTGTGTTTGTTAGGACAGAATTGAGCCAAAGGGAGGAGCCTCTTAGTGATATTCATTTATTCAACAAGCTGAGTCAGAAAACTGACAGTACGTCTTGATCCTGTAACCTCCTCTCCTGGGACCCGTGGATCCATCCATTTACTCATTTTGTTAGAAAATGCGTGTATGGTACTTTTACTGTGTGCCAAGTTCTGTATCAAATCCTATGGGAAAATCAAGGTTAAGGGTTCCAGTCCTGCCTGGAAGTGGCTAACAATTCCTGTTGGAGAAGCCAGGAGCACTCACATAATCTATGCTGGGCACTATTGGACACAAGAAGTGCGGAAAAACAATGCTAGCCAAGTCCTCCAGAGAGAGAGTTGTTTTCAGGCAGGAGTATCTGAAAAGTTGTTATAGAGTGATGGTGCTTAAGTCTTGATTCTGACAGGTGGGAAGGGATTCAGAGTGGGTCTGGCCACTGGGTCACAAAGTGTCTGGAGCCTTTGCTTCCTGTTCTCGTGAGGTGACATCATCCTGAGGTCTCTTGACCGCACAAAACCTTAAACCCCGGAGTCCAAACATGGAGGAGGAAGGGGCGAGGTGAAGTCTGCACGTCCCCTTCTCTTTCACATCATTTCATGATACTTTTTCGTGTCCGTAAAAAGAAAAAAAAATTTCCATTCTGTCAGTAGACAGAGAAGGAATGAGAACAAATCCTGGTCAAAATGACATTGGTTTCTGTTTCTACATATGTGTTGTGGGTTGTTTTCAAATCAAACTTCTGTAATCTATCTTCAGCTGTTGTGGTTTATAGCATTAATGAGTAAGAAATTCTTTAAAAAAAAAATAATGCACAGCAGGAATTTTAAAGTGAAATATATTTGGAGACTGGAACATATTTCTTGAACATGTTTAAATTGTGACCTATCTTAATCTTTACAAATAAGATAATTTTCTGAAGAAAGTAATATATTGTAAGTTAAAAATAGCTGCATGGCAATGCTGTGAATGGCAACCATATTTTTTCTGAGACCCTTTCCTCTCCATTACAATAAGGTTTCTAGGACCAAGAGTTGCTTCTCATCCACACCTCCTGCGAGGCCCAGTGTGTGGCCAAGTGTGTGGTCAGTTCAGTAGACTCTTGTCCTGGCCTCCTTTGTGGATGTTCCATGTGTGTGGGAATTTGTTTGCTTGTTTTATTGACCCTCTAACTGGATTTTAGCTGCATTGGATCTCACTCTAGACAAATTTGTTTCAACACTAAGTATTACACTGTGTATCAGGTACCGTGATAAATATGACATTTATAACCATCTTTTGTTCTGGAAACTATTAGTACTCGTTTCCAGATGAGGCATTTGCCTATGCCTCACATCTAGTAGCACAGCAGGGGCCAGAAACCACGTCTTTCTGCCTCTGAGGTTCATGTTCCCAACCTATAAACTATCCTGCCTTACGTTTCTCTTTCCAATCCATTTCCCCACTTTCCAAAGAAACAAATTTTGTAGGAGAAGCACAAGTGTCAGAGAGGAGAACCCACAAGTTACTTAGGCATATTTAGTGTTTTTGTCAAAAATGATATGCAGTGAAGCAAGGCATGGTTTTTCTTGCAGTATTTCCTGAGTTAAGATTTGGATGACCTGTTTTGAATTACATAGAGTTGATGGCAGAGCTAAATCAGGCTTTGGCTTTAAATCCGGCACTCTAGCTAGGCAACAGGATCTGCCTATATCCAGTTTAAGAAATTGTCACACTGTGTCTAAACTGTACAAAGTTTGTGCTGAGTTACACCTGCCAATTTATAATGAGAGAATAGATGGGAGAGGAAATTGGAAGCCCTGAAGCAGATCATTTGCATGGGGTTCAGGCCAAACCAGTGGGGAGGAAATTGAGCTTTTCTACATCAACCTAAGATCATTGATTATTGCCAAAATATCTTATTTTTAATTTATTTTTATTTTTCTCAGGCATTCCTATTATCTCTCATTCCCTGATTTCCTTTCTTTTTTTTTATTGTGTTTTTATTTGTATAATTTCATGAGGAATGTGTGCAGTTTTGTTCTGTAGATAGATGGTCAAGTCAGAGCTTTCGTAGGGTATCCATCACCTGAATAGTTATGTTGTACCCATTAAATAATCCCTCATACACCTTTTCGCTCCTCGTTTTTTTCTCCCCACTATTAGCTGGGTGCTGCTAAGTTTAGGTATTTCCTATGTTAGAAAGTTAATAGCTCCTAGTGTCTTAAGCATAATCGTTGTAGACTATGTCACACACTAATATACTGCAAAATGCATGGAGTTCTGATGTTAGTTGCCAATTCCTTCTTAATGAGACATTGATGAAACAAATAGCCAGAAGTGGCTAAACTTGTGTTCCACTTCTCTTTCTGCTTCTTCCGTTGTTGTCCTCAGGTAGGTCCCCGACTATTACAGAGCTCTGAGTGCCATGCTGATCTATGACTCCTTGCATTAGACTGGCCGCTTTTTTAAACCAGAGTTGATGCTCAAATGGCAGAATTTCAGTTGCTGTCTGAGATGATTTCAAGTTCGGTGCTATAATGCAAAGATATTTAGCCACAAGTACTCCATAAGCCACGCACAGGTTCTGGTCCTATCGCACATGCATTTATACACTGGGAACGCTAGAACTATCCTGCACAGCTAAGAGCAAATTGACAACCTCCATTGCCAATATCTGTAAGAAATACCTGCTATGCCTCTAGTATGTGAGGGCTTTATAGACCTTCCTGGAATTGAGTAAGAAAATAAAAGTAAACTATTTTGGGACATTGAGGGTTTTTTCCCCACTTCTCATTTATTAGGATCTCAGGAAGAAAGGCAGAGTCTTTGAAGGCAAACTGAAGCTCTATTGTATGAGTTTGCTTTGTGGTGCCTTAAGTTTTCATACACAAAAGGGAGATGTTACCTGCCTCCTATGGTCGTGGAAAGAATTTCATGTGTGTTTATTGTCTATACACGTATAATACAGTCAACAAATATTAATGTTCTGCATCATTTTTGTGGTTTTCTCGTTCCTGATATCAAATGCTACCCTAAACATTGAACTCAAGCTCTCACACTTGTTATCTCAGTGAGGTTCTTCCATTGAACTGTTTTAGACTTATAGAGATGTGGTCAACAGTTCTGCTTTCTAAGATCTTAGAGATAATCTAGGGTTGGTTTTGAGTTTATGACCAAAATGTTACATTTGCGAAACAGCGTTCAACAAACAGCCTGTGCCAGCTTGACCCTGGTGTCTATGCCCGACGGCAGTGGTGATAAACGATGTTTTCCAGCCCATCATATAACCACACACTTCTCCTCTGCAATGCAATGCAGTGTGAACAGAAAGTAGCCAAAGGTGTGTGGATCACACCTTCCTAAAGGCAGCTCTAGTGCCAGGGTTTTTTTTTTCCCCTATTTTTTAAAATATCACTTACTCCAACTTGACAGCTTGAGCTACAGCTGTGACCCAGTTGATGTCTTTGAGAGAATCTTCCTTTTCTGTCTGTAAGCTTGAATATAAAAGGTCATGGCATCATGGCCCAGTGGGCATAAGGAATGTGTCTAGACTGATGTGTCGTGTGATGAAGAAGCATGTCCAGTTTTACTTATACTGAGAAGGACTCTTATGCTTTCCAGGAAATAAATCCCTAAAGAAATGGAATCGCTTTCCCAACACACCAATAACCACACCGGTAACTACCAACAGAAACCTGCGAGACAAATGCCATTTAGTAGACATGATACTGCCTAACGCCCGCTGATAGTTCTGAGAAGGGCGTTAGTTTTTGTTGATCTGTTGTATTCAGTCTTTGGAGAGGATCTGTGCTGCCCACCTGTGAATCCATAGAGATCTACAAATAGCTGGGTCACTGTGCTATTTCGTATTACTTTTTCAAATGGCTTTTGCAATATGGCATTCCTTCTTTTTCTGTTAGAGAAATTGAATCTGAAGATTAGCAACTAACTCTGACCATAACAACAAAAACCTGTTATGGTTAAAAATAATAAAGGTTTATCGAATGCTTACAATGTATCAGGCACCATTCTAAATTTTTGATGTGCCTTGTCTCACAAATCCTGATAATGATCTTATAATGGAGAACACTCTTTTAATTTGCACTTTATAGAAAGGGAAACTGAGATTCAAAGATTATATAACACGTGTAAATTCATACAGCAATTTAATAGTGAATTCAATACCATGATTTAGATCTAGTTTCCAATCTAAATTCTTAACGCTTTAACTGAGTACTTACTACAGGAAGAGAAATCAGAAATGATCTAATATCATCTCTTCACGGTAGTAAAGAGAAAACTGAAGTCCAGGGAGGCGAAGTTATTTGTCCAAAGTCACACAGCTACTCAGTGACAAATACAGGATTAGAACTTACATCTGCTGACGTTCATTAAGATCAATATATCCCATTCTCCTATATAACATCCAGGGTTATTTTTTCATGTTAACTTTCTGTTAAGTTTTGAGACCATATTTTTTGAATACTTTTCAAGAGAAAGAAGGAAAGAGAGCCAGAGAAGGATCTTGGCGAGAGGGATAGATTAGTGAAGAAAGAAAGAGAAAGAGAGGGAGAGAGCGCAAAGGAAGCAAGGAGAAAGGAAGGACGGAAGGTGAAATTCGGGGTCCGTTTTACCAAACAAACCGTTGGGTTTCCATGGTGGAAGGCCTGCATATGA
Source organism: Carlito syrichta (assembly GCF_000164805.1). Lineage (NCBI taxonomy): Eukaryota > Metazoa > Chordata > Mammalia > Primates > Tarsiidae > Carlito > Carlito syrichta. Next base: position 639,315 of record NW_007246387.1, on the reverse strand, counting down.
GCCCTTGGCACGGCCTCGTGTCAAGGCAGATATTGACGATAAATACACGCCCATTCCAAAAGATCACTGCTTCTAGGAATGATTCCTCTTGTAAGAGAGATGTTTGCACTTGACAGTTAGTACCTGGAAGGTCACCTGGAAGGTGATTTTCTTACTTTTTTCATGATCTATTCACTCTATTTTTTTCTTCTTTTTATTTTTATATATTTTATTTTAAAGATGGGGTACCATTCAGGATTAGGTATACAAATCATACAGGTAAAGTTTGGGCCTCCCTTTGGTCCCCACTTTGCCTGGTTTGACATCAGGAACCCTTATCGATGTTGTGTTCCCCCGTCACCCCGGCAGTATCCTGCTACTGCCAATCCATTTCTTACAGTATTATGGTAAATGTTCAGGGTCCACTTAGGAGTGAGAACGTATGGTACTCTGTTCTTTGGTTCTGTGATAGATCAGTGAGCATGATTGACCCCAAATCCATCCAAGTTGCTGTGAAGTCCCTATGTTTGTCCTTCTTTATGGTTGTATTTACTCTATTTTTTTTTTTTTTGAGTTGAAGTCTCTGTCATCCAGACTGGAGTGCAGTGGCCGCTCCTGGCCACTACAACCTTGACCTGCTGGTCTCCGGCAATCCTTCTGCCTCTGCCTACCAAGTTGCTGGAATTACAGGCGCGCGCTACCACACCCGGCTAATTTTTGATTTATTGTAGAGATGAGGTCTCGCCAAGTTACTCTGGCGGGTCTCGAACTCTGAGCCCTCAGGCAAGCCACTCACCTCGGCTTCCCAAAGCACTGGGATGACAGGCTGAGCCACTGAGCCCGGCCGTATTCACTCTGTTTTAATCGGGTTGTGCAAGGCCCACAGGCCATGTTCTCTCCATCTTCTCAAAGTTTAGTGCCTTTTCTTCCTCTTAGAAATTAGAAAATGGGTAAGCTTTTTTTATTTTTTATTTTTAACATCTTGTGGCTTACTCAAAGTATGATCTCACGCAAGAGGCAAACACCTGTTGAAATTTGTCCAATCAGGTCATATCTCTAGAACTCAGTTGTTTTGGCCTCTTGGCCCATGTCTTTATTCCCTTTGACCTGACATTTGAACACGGCTATCCTTCTCGCTATCTTTAAAAAATATTTTGGCCTTTATATTTTGCTCTGTTTCTCTACCTCCCCTTCATCCTTAGTTTCCCTCCCACTAAAATTGCCTCTCTGCATGTTTATCAGCTCTGTAATTTCTTTCCCTGAGAATGTTCAACCTGCTTTATGGAAGGTTGGTGAGCAGAACTGTGTTTAATCCAAGCCATTTCTACAAATCTCTTATCTGACTCTTTTACATGAAGGTTTCAGAGAATGTGTCTTTGTTGGCGCAAGAAGAATAGAAAAAAGGATTTCTGCCTTCGTGCCATAATACGATTAAATGAAAATATAACACCAATGTTTGTCCTAATTAAGAAGATACAACACACATAGAAAGAATGGTCTTAGCAGAGTTGAAGGATGATACATTTGACCAGAGAAGATTTGTGTTTTAATATGGAGGACTGAAGTCCAACAACAATAAATTGTACACCTGCTTGTAGAGTTTAGGGATAATTTAATCAAATGTGCTTTTAATTGAACCATTCACTGAAGTAAATTATTATTGTCATCATTAGCTGAATTGTTACCAAATTCCTGCAGAGTCTCAACTTGGTGCTAGGCATTCGGTGTGCGACAGAGCCGTAGTAATTATAATTTTTGAAAGTTTTATTTCACTGAAAGAAAGCACCAAACAAACTAACAGAAGGCTCTGGCTCTTCAGCCAACAGGTATGTTATTAATCCAACTACATGTTCTTTAGCCCCTTGAAACCCTGGGGGATGCAAAGTTCATAGTTGAACAATGGGGAATAAACGCTGTGGCTAGTAAAGCCACCCATGTGTACATAGTAGAAGAACTAGACTGCCTTTGAAATACCCCTTGGTGAACTGTTGATATTGCAGAAGAGAAAATTATGCGGGTAGATGAATACTTGTATGCAACCTCTTTCTGCTCCTATTCTCTCTTTAGCACTTCACTTCTGCTATCTAAACATCCCCACACCTTTCTAAAATGTATGTGTCTTTTTGATAATGCAAAAGTGACTATTTTTCACCTTTGTCCATACTATGTTTGAGGCCTGTTTATTGAGTGGCTGTCAAGTAGTAGATACTATGCACGTTATGCACGTTATTGTATGTTGTCTACTCATCGACCTGAATAGTAGGTGTTACTATCTTTATTTTGCAATGAGGAAAAATAAGTGGCTTCAAAGTACACAGCCAGTAGGTTGCAAAGCTGAGATTCACACTGAGGTATGTGTGAATACCTTTCTACTAGTGTGTATTACTCTTGAAATTTCTAAAAAAAAAAAATCCGCTGCTTTTTAAGATGCTAAAGCACTCTTTATGTTTGACATAAAAATGATAGGAGAATATTAATAACTTTTCACTGTCTAAGGATTTTTCTTAATGTATTTGGCTGTGTGAACATTTTCCATGTAATCTAATGAATTTACCAAGGGCCTCTTTGAATTTCTTGTCTGTGTGTCTGGAAAACACACATCAACACAAGGCTTCTCTGCTCTGTTTTCATCATCTAAGCCTAATCTAAATCTCAAGATGGCCATGTTCTCAAATCTTGACTTTGAGAATGTTGTCATTCCATAAGGATAGCGGTCATCCAAACAGAGAACCCCATTATGACAAACCTTAATTTAACTTCTATGCAACTCAAAGCTATATTTCTTTATTACCAGGCACTTTTGTAGATATACTGGGAACTCAAAAGTAATTAAAATCTGGTTCCTCCTCTTCATAAGCTTATAGAGAAAGGAAAGCAGATTTTGTTCAGACAAGTCAAAAGGTAAGTAAGGTATTGGGGGGGCTACAGAGAAATAAAGGGTTTGAGCTGTGGATGGGAGGGTCAACAGGATCTCAGAGATGGCTAAGGTGCACGAATATTTAAAGTAAAGAAAGGGTACAAGCTGTGCAGGCATAAAGCAGATCCTAGCAGAGAATAAAGAATATATAGAATACCTGTCAAACCAAAGTTGTGCCTAGAATCGTGAGGTGGGACCAGACTGAGTCTGAAGAACCTTTTGAGCCCTCAAGAGATACCCAGTCTTCATTCTTTTGGTAGCAGGAAGCCCAAGGAGAATGTTAAATGTGAAAAAAATAACACATTTCTTGGTCATCTTTGCTAAACTCTGGTGTGTCCACATGGCTCTTTGAGCTATGGCTGCCATGTTTCCTAGCTTTGGCCCCTTCCCTATTTTAGGGGTAGTGAATTTCCTCCTTCTCTCTCGAGTGCTTCCTAATTTGCTTCCTAAATAAACTCCAGTTTTCAACCTAAAAAAAGGAGAACACATTTCTTAAAAACGTAACACTGATAATGAACGAAAGGAAAATAAAAATGAAGAGGAACTGAAGATAGGCAACAAATCAGGAGAGTGCTGCAAGATCTAGGTAAATGAAGACGTGTTTCTGGACCCAGACACCAGTGGTGAGGGAGGAAAAAAGGTGTGGGTGCAACCCACTTTAAAAGTAGAGCAAAAATGCGTGGCCAGTTGGATGTGAGAAGTAAGGAGAAGGAAGAGCTGGGTGTGACTTGGAGGTTCACGCCTAAGGCGGCCAAGGAGCTGCTGACTCTGTTTGCTGGAAAAGAGGACGCCTGGGACAGTGAGTGAGCCTCATTTAGGATGAAGGTGCTCGGATGCTTTGTGTTTGTGGTAGGAATCTGTGGAGGCTGATCGTGAAATTCCTCACTAATTCTCATCTCTAACATGTAATTTATGTCAGGAGGAGCTGTGCAAAACCTCTGTGAAAAAAGCCAGTGTACTTTTGTAGTTTCCCAGTTATATGATTTCCGACAGGGTATTTTCAATTGGATCGAAGCACAGTTTTTCAGGAAGAAATAAAACAATGCCGAAATAATGCACACTGTGAGTTCAGCGGTGGAGAAAACACTCCCAAATAATGTCTTTTAACTAGGAAAACGTCAAGCTGTGAGAAAGAGCACGGCTGCTTGGGTTGGACACTCTTTAAATCTCTTTCTATATAACTTTTTGGCTATCTCTTAATGCCCAACTTTTGGGGGGAACTTATAAAGTCTTTATAACTGTGTTTTGATCAAAATGAGTGGTTTAGGTTTACCCCCACACTGGTAAGATTAGTACACCAAAAGACGGACACATGGACAAAGTCCTACTTGCTGTTAGTACCGTAGTCAGTGATTCTCAAGGTGTGCACCCTGGACAAGCAGCGTTATCATCACCAGAGAATTCCGTAGAAATGCCAGGGGAGGGAGGGGCATCCCTCATCAACAAGGGTACCTGCATAATCAATGTTTGTATACCTAACCCTGAATTGTACCCCATATCTTTATAATAAAATTAAAGAAAAAAAGAACAAAAAAGAAATGTAAATTCCAGGACTCTAGCTCAAACTTACTGAAGCCAAGACACTGGAGTTGGGACTTAACAAGCTGCATTCTCCCAAGTCCTTCAGGCAATTTTGACGCTCACTCAAGTTTGTGAATCACCACTCTAATCTTGGAGGCATAAGGGCGATGGAAAAATATATGAAAAGTAATAAAAGAAGAAAGGAAGAAAAATTTAAAGGAAATCAGCATTCACTTTCTCTTTGAACAAATGAATGAAGATTCTTTGGGCGTGCGAAAGTTTTGCCTCTATCCCTTTCGAGATCTATGTGGCAGATATTTGTTGAGAATCCAGTGAGTGTCAGGGACTTAGCTAGAGGTGGCAGATTCAACAGGGGAAAGTCTCTGGTTTTTCTGTGTACCTCCCCGCCTCCCCGCGATAAAGGATTGCCCATCTCAGAGGTAGATGATATGTGGTGGTTTTGAAGCATTAGAGGGTCCCGACGGTTTAGGGCTCCAATGCCAGTGGGATTGCTCAGCTGCTCGATGAGGACCCCTGCAAGAAGTCCAATGAAGGGGCATGGCTCCTCTCAGCCTGGCCATGCATCCAGAATTCCAGACCACGTGCGTCCCTGGGACACGAGCCTCTTTTCACTGGGGGAATCACCACCCCTCAAGCGTCTCTCCAGTAAGCTTCATGCAACAGAAATACCAAGCCCCATTTGATTCTCAGGCACTGCCCATTCCTTGAAGGGGAGGCGACTTGCAGGCCCTCCATCCATCTCATCTGATGACCCCCCGGAACTCAGTGAGAGAGCTCATCCCTCAGACTCTGACACCTTTGAAACCCAAGAGCGTTTCAGTACAGCAGCAGAAATGTCAGAACTGCCTCTGCTGATTCTGCTTCCTCCTGTTTTATATCTAGCACACCCCTTGCTGTACTGTTTGCCACTTTGATCTTCTTTCCCTGATGGCCTTTTTTTGGTCCTGTTCAAGCTCTGAAAGCATTGCTGCTCCTTTCTGCCACGCCTTGTCGCTGGCTCCCTGGGTTTCATGGACCACTACTTATCTCCAATGTGTGGCAGCTGTCTTGTTGAATCTTTTTTTTTTGAGTTGGAGTCTCACTCGGTCGCCCAGACTGGAGTGTAGTGGCCGCTCCCGGCCACCGCAGCCTCGACCTGCTGGGCTCGGGCAATGCTTCCGCCTCAGCCTTCCGAGTAGTTGGAACTACAGGCGCGCGCTACCACACCCGGCTGATTTTTGATTTATTGTAGAGAGGAGGTCTCGCCAAGTTGTCCAGGCGGGTCTCGAACCCACAGGCTCAGGCCATCCACTCACCTCAGCCTCCCAAGGCACGGGATTACAGGCTGAGCCACCGAGCCCGGCTGTTGTTGATTCTTTAATAATGCAGTGCTCTCATGGTCAGGAGCAGAGAGGCTCAGGTCTGGCTACCCGCGATGGAGGTTGATCCTGCCGACTGGTTCTCCTTTGATACGGGAGGACATTTGCGGCTCAGCAGCAGATTTGCAGGTTCTTTGATGTGCTCTTCTTATTCTGATTTGATGCATTCTCTGTTCCTTTTATGTTCAAGAGGAACCAAAGAAAGGATTGTCCCTATTGCTTCTCCCATCTCACTTTAGCCCGAGCACCCTCTGATGCCATTAGTGCAAGGGAGTGTTTCCTTCGACAAAGTCTTATGTAATTTCTTTGAAGAAAGGCAAATAATGTCAGCCAGGCGAGAGGGAGTCATTCATAAGGTCTCAGGCAGCTGTTTATCTCTCCCCTTTGCCTCATGTTGTATTTGCACACATGGTTTTTTCATGTAAAGGGAATTGGCTAAGGATAAAAACAAGTCAAAGTTTGAAAGGGGCTTAATACTCGATAATCCTTATGGACGCTATGATTAAATATACCATCCCTCTTTTATTTCAAAGCTACATAGCTAAAGCCAAGTACCGCGAGTGGATTTATCTCGAAGCCTGAGCTCCCTCGTGGGTAACACTGGCCCAGATGTTGATTTCCCTGGAGACCCAACGGAGGGAGATTGGGCAAGGGTAGATCTGTCTTGTCTTTCGGTCTCCCTGAGCTCTCTAACACCTGGCCGCCAACAGCCGTTTAAACCTCTCAACTTACATAAGCACATAAACGAAAACACGAAAGGATCTGAACTGAGTCATAGATGTATTTTTTTCTAGCCTTTTCCAGTGAGAAAATCAAATGAGATTATTCTTGTTAATCACGTCTATGGATGCGATGAATATTTTATTTATACTTAATATACCCTGGATTTATTTAACCAGGTATTTGAGAGATATATAAAAAATGAAATGGCAACTCTATTAATTAGGGTTACTTTGCACTCAGTAATATTTAAAAAATTAAGCTCTCTTAATTGAAACTCTTGGGTGGAAGGGATTTTAATTTATAATTGATATTTGAACACATTAATTCGTATGTATGTACAGTTCTTGCATTGCTTTTAAATCATTGTGTGCATTTGAGTATCATTTAGGTGAGACAGTTATGACGAATGCCATAGTACAGATGAGATAATGAAGGCGAAAAGATCCGTGTATTTGGGGACCAGAGTTTTGACCTCATTCAGTGCTCTTCATAATACATTACATCCTACCTCTTGTAGCACACACCAATTTGATAAAAGGAAATTGTCTTTTAGATACACTAAAAATTGCTAGTCTGTCACAACAAAAACTTAAAGGGAACCCAGTATGAATTACAACGCTTGCATTAGGAATATGTTTTCGTTGTGGTTGATGAAAAGCAAAGCTATAAAAAGTTTTACAGTGCACATCAAAAGATTCTTGTTAATTCATTCCTTAAATGCGACACTCTGGATTTCTTGTTACAAATCTGATCTATCATTAGCAATAATTACTTTAACACTCTTACGCACGGCCAGTCCTATTTTTGTCTTTTTCACAATTACAAATCCAGTAGACTTCTTGCAAACTTTAGGACAGAGCCTTGAATAATGAGTATATGCTGGGATCCAGTGTTGTCCTGTCTCCCTGTGATATGAACCATGACAGTTAAACCTGAGTATGGCAGTCACACAAGGCCACGTGGTGGTAAAATCATCACACATTTAGGTCCTGGGGCATCAGAGTGATGGAAGGGGGCGTTTCTAGTCAAATATGTGATGTAAAGCAATTTTGATTATTGATTAGCAGAATTTCTTGCAGAATAAGAGAATTTTAGAAAAATCCTTAGAAGAGATTGAGTGGTTATATAATCCATTTTTTGATCAAGGCATAAAAGCCTTTATTTTGCTGTAAGTAGATCCTTGGATTTTCCTGTGAAGTTAGCTAGCTTACGAGGTGTATTTTAGACCCCCGGTTCTCAAATGAGAATAATTTTGCTCTCCTGGGGATAGTCTAGTGTCTAGAGATACTTTTGGTTGTCACAACTGAGAGATGCTTTTGGCACCTAGTGGGTGGAAGCCAGGGATGCTGCTAAACATCTCATATTTCACAGGATAGCCCCCGGGACCAAGAATTGTCTGGTCCATAATGTCAGAAGAACCCTAAAATATCAATAATGTCCAGTTTTAGAAACTTTGACTTAGATAAAATATTAAGTGGCTATCATTATCTACAAAATTCAGCTCCCTACTACTGTTTTCAAGGAAATATACCAGTGGGAATGTGCTACGTGAACTATTTTAGATAATTAAATCGGTTCTCCATTTCCATATATGCTTCTGCATCAGTGAAATAAGCCAGCAGTTATCAAAATTTTTTGGCCAGAGAGCCTTTCCAAAGGCAAAATAATTTAGGGGACTTGTAGCCTTTTAGCCACTGTCACTTCCTACATAGATCACCAAAAAAATTCTCTTAAACTGAGAGAGAGATGATGGCCATGTATATCATTGCTAGCACTGTGTGTACTAGACACCCAGTCATTCCCCTCTTCCCTGCACTCTTCTCTCTGAAGACCTTCCTGACGTTGCAGTTTTGAAAGCCTTGTCTGTACCCACAGACCTTAGCGTATATTCCTTATACCAATACATCATATGTGCTCTCTAGACCGCTATCCGTTTGCTTTATTTTTCGTTTTCTTCCAGGGAGTCACAGTGCCTTTCCAGGACCGGGCGATTTGGTCATCCCACAGCTTTCCAGTCCGATCCCAGGCAGTTTCCAGATTTGTGTCTGTCTCTCTGGCATCATGGCCTTCTTCCCATGTGTGTACCCGTGTTCTGGCCCCATGAGGCCTGTGGCAGTGCTGGTGTCTTTCAGTCGCCTCTCTAATCTGCTCACCTTCCTGCCCCGGTAACCTGTCAGGTCTCCGCCATTTATAATATTTCTCCTTGAGTCATTTTCCCTGCTCCTTTGCTGATTGCTTTTCTGCACCAAGAAGCTCCCAGCCCAATTTGCCTGGGTGTGTGTGTGTGTGTGTGTGTGTGTGTGTGTGTGTGTGTGTGTGTGTGCACGCGCACATATGTGTCTGCCTCCAGCGGCCTCCCTTGCACCCCACTCAGTCATTTTCTGTTTCCATTTTCTGTGTTCTGTTTCTTTTCATGAACGGGATGGACAGCAAAAGCTTCAGACCCAGGCTCTGCCTGGCAGCAGGTGCTATCTCCTCATCAGATCCCATGATGGATGGGACCCTACACACACCAAGACTCTCTGATCGGTGCCACCCGGTCACTGTTCAGAACTGCTCAGATGCTTATGCAGCTCTGACTGGTTTCTCATCGCCCTCTTGACGAGTTTCCCATTTATCACACGGGGATAGTGACAGCAATCCACCTTGCTGGCCCTTTCTCCCGGGCCACCTGCCGGCTGCCCTTGAGACAGATGCTTGCCGCTTGGGCCGCCAGGCTTGTGGTGGCCTGGCTGGGCTGGATCACGAAAAGGAGCATCCGTCTTGCTGTCCCGTGCTGGGGCCGGAAGCTTCATTGTAGACGCTGGTGATCCCTCCTCTGCCTCCCCTCTGCTCAGTTTCTATCCAGGAATGCGGGGGCACCTGTCCAAGGGGATTCTCAGGAAGCCCCATCTCTAATAAAACACACTCATCCTCGCCTGCAGGACCAGATGGGCCTTCCCAAGACTAGGGTAACCCGGGGTTCTTGTCTTCCCGATAGCACATCCTTTCTTCCTCTTCCTACCCCATGCAGGGTTCTCTCTGGAAACTCTGTGGATGGCCTGCCCCCTTAGGTCTTTTTTTTTTTTTTTTTTGAGTCAGAGTCTCACTCCGTCGCCCAGCCTCGACCTGCTGGGCTCTGGCGATCTTTCCGCCTCAGCCTTCCAAGCAGCCAGAATCACAGGCAGGTGCTACCACGCCTGGCTGATTTTTTGATTGATTGTGGAGATGAGGTCTTGCTGCCCAGGCGGGTCTCGAACCCGCGGGCTCAGGCCATCCACTCACCTCAGCCTCCTAAAGGCGCGGGATGACAGGCTGAGCCACCGAGCCCGGCTCCCCTTAGATTTCACTGCTTCCCTCCTCTACATTCAGAGGGGCTAGCCCCCAAAGATGAACATGAGGACTGTGTCTCAAATGTCTGGACGTGGACGTCACCTGCACCCACTTAGCCGCTTCCTACTTCAGAGCAGTCCTTTTCACCAGCGGCTCGACTCTCCAAGAGGGTGATGGGGAAACTGGTCAGAGCAGCGCAAACATCTGAGCAGTCCTGAACGGTGACACAGAGGAAAGGGCTAGCAGGAACCCCCAGAGATACGTGTCGATGTTATTCATAGTGGCTTCTGGAAAACCCGCTCCCATGTTTATTATTTGTTTATTGCATTTTATTTTAAGGATGTGGGGTACAATTCGGGATTAGGTGCTATTTTTTGACTCAGAGAGATGATTCTGGTAGTGTGCATCCTAAGATATAACTCATTAACAGCAAACACAGTCATGGAGGACTTTTTTTTTTTTTTTTAGTCGGAGTCTCATTCTGTCTCCCAGACTGGAGTGCAGTGGCATGCTATGGCCACCGCAGCCTTGTCGACCTGCTGGGTTCAGGCGATCCTTCCACTTCAGCCTTCCAAGTCGCCGGCACTACAGGCATGTGCCACCATGCCAGGTTGGAAACGGGCCTTTTAAAACAGGTGTTCTACACAGGGCTCTCCATTCTTGCTACGCAGTATGCTGCCCTTAGCCCTTATGTGGCAGTAGCATCACCCGGGAGCTTGTTACAAGTGCAGTCCCAGGATCCACCTTGGACCTACCACAGCACTGGAACAAGACTGCCAGGTGCTTCCTATGCATTTTAAAATGTGAGTGGTTCTTCTCTTTCTGCTACTGCCTTGAATCCTCAGAGCAAACTTTTGAAGGAATTACTAAGTTTCCCATTTCACAGTTAGGAAAACTGATGGTCTGAATAGTAGAAGAATCTGCCTAGTGTCACTGCAGATTGAGCACTCCTGCAGAGGCTAAACTACCCTTCTTTTAAAAAATTTTATTTTACTAGATGCCATTACTGTATAGGCCTTCATGATGAAGTCAGCACCACTAATTTTTAAATTTAGCATTGAAAACCAGAAAGGAAGATGTACTGGTCTCTGCAAAATGGGCAAGACATTTCCATGGGAAAGAGGCCTCCGAAAGCCTTGGCTGAGCAGAGGGGGAAGAGTAGGACAGCCGGCCCAACATGGAGGGATCAGGGTAGTTCATGGCCACTTGGCAGAACGAGTACACGCTGGGCTTTCTACAGCCTGCCAGTCCAAAGATGGTCACAGCAAGATAAATTATGTGTTAAGGAGATAATTACTATGGCCTTTCCTCTGAGTAGCAGCTGGAAATAGGCTGGAACAGATGGAGCCAAAAATAGTGAAAAGGTTTAGGGGCAGCCCCGAAAGAGAGCCAGGCATCCTCAGGGCACCCGCTTAAATAAGAAGAGCCCCCGGATGGCAAAAGGACAGGGGTGCATATTTTGCATATAGGACTGCAGAGCTCTTTTCACCCGTGCTCTAGCGAGAAAGAATAAAATGAATTATGTAGATTTATTTTAAAAACTTATTTTGTTGACATGTCGTGGGAGATGGATGTGTATGTTTGTTTTTGTTTTATGCATATCCCGATGGTCTCTTCCCAGGCAAAGTTTAATCACTAGGTTCAGGCTAGCTAGAACAAGAATGACTGTCCACCTACATTCAAGGAGAGTTAAAATTTAGACCGTCTTCTTCCCTTTCCCTGTCACAGTGCCTCAAGAAATCATTCAGCTTAAGAGGTTACTTATCAGTTGTTACCTAGTGAGTTTTAAAGATGTATTTGGATGCCAGGTTTTAAGCTTGATTGTCTGTACTCACTCCTTTTCACAAATATTAGGATGAAGAGCCATCGGAAAGATGAACGCTTTCGGGTAGAACGGTGATACAGGTAGATTCACTGATTAGATGCCACGTTGTTATTGCTGCTAACCTTCCTCAGTTTATAAAACAGATCCCAGGGACTGGATTTTCTTCTTGTTTCGACTGCTTGCTTCCCCGCCCTCTCACTCTGTACACGCACACAGTTTCATCTCTCCACTGGGCTCTTGACACGCACAGGTTGTTGATGGGTGATGAGAACTTTGTTGTGTGCAGAACGATTTTGAGCCGCAAAGGAATTCTGTCACTCTGGTTGGTCTCTTGGCTTTAATCAAGAGCATCCTAAAGAACTATTTTGCTATGTGGTGTTTCAACAGATGTTGTGTTGGGTTACTAAGAGTGCTGTAAAAAAACATGGTTTCAGTTCGAATGGCCCACCTGGAACCATGAAGGAGTAGTTTATTAATTTTTCACATTAACACAATCTACTTAGCTCATAGAGTATCTTCCCTTGGGAAAAATCTGCAAGATTTAGACACCAACTGCTCCAAACAAAAGTTTGAAAGCGGGCCCTTTAGATATTACATTTGTGCACTGATATAAACAAAGAACCCTTTAAAAACCAATCATCCATTTAGATTGAGATATAAATTCAAATGCATATTCCTCACACCCAAATAGAACAAGGCTGCGATAACAAAGTGGTGTCACGTATTTACGTAGCACTTCAGATTTCCAAATGGCATCACTAGTTCATTATCATGTTGCACACTCCTCCTCTAAGCTCAGCAGGCAGTCCGCTGCTGAGATGCCTAAAAATGTTTTAGACGATAAGTGGGTTATGGGAGTGCATGTAGGTAAGAATCTAAGGGACCCTAATTCACACTTTTCCAAAGCCAGGGAGACTTGAAAAGATCAATTGAAGAGGTGTGAACAGTGGCTAAACACTTTACCTCTTCTTTTCAGCAAAAGGAATAATGAATTTTCTTTATACCTACTGAGCTCCTGTTTTTCCTATCAAGTGTGGGAACCAGATGGGAGACAAAAGTTAGATTCAAAGTTAATGCACATATTTTTTCAGATTTGATTAAGGAAGTGCAGCAGAGAAAAAGCCCAAGTAAGTATACCACTCTTAATATTTTAGAAGAGCTATGAGTTCTCTTTCTCTGTGTGTGTGTATCTATTTTATATATATATATATATATATATATATATATATATATATATATATGTTTATATATAGCAAATTATATATATATATACATATGTAGTTTGTTTAGTTTGTCTAATCATAGGACAAAATGCAGCTAGTCTCTTATAACAGTGATCAAACAATATAGGTGGAGATCAAACAATACGAAAACATAAGCTTCAAGGGAAGAAGTGCATTACTCAAAATTTAGGAACGTGTTAGCTGTAGTTTAATTTGGAGCATAGCCCTTGACTCCCTAATCACACTTTCAGGCCATAGTTCAAGGATATCTTAGGATGAGAAATGGCTTCCTTTCAGGTGGGCCACAGCTGACCTTGTCTCTGTGCTCGAAGTTTCCCCACGAGTAACTCCAGAGATAAGATACTGATGCTTTCTGTTAAAAGGTATGTGTAGGGTCGAGGTTAGGGGGGGTGGGGGGATTTGGCTGTTGGCATGTTCAGACAATCAGGTTTATTGAAGACAGGATCCTTCAACAGAGAGGAACCTTTGTTATCTCTGTGAATCTATCAGAGCTTTCAGTCAATATTTGCCTATTAAATAAATATTTGTTCAGTTAATAAATGAATGAACAAATGAATAGATGATGAGATGGTGTAAGGAAAGAACTGGGGCACAGCTGTGTTGCCAGGAAGGAAGGGAAAAGATGCAGTTTAGAGGGGACAGACAAGTTTGGGGGTTAGGGCACAAACAGGGTTGGGGAATTGAGAATGGATTTAAGAGAAGAGAATATGTCAGAGGGGAGTGAGATAAGAACCACCGGTTTTTGTTCTTTCATGTGTGCTGTATCTAGCCCTGCTAAGAGCAGAATTCTCAGTAGATCCCAATTTGAAGCACACACCCCTTCCATCACTGTGCCATCCATCAGGGACGGTTACAAAGAATGAGATCTTCAAGAGAATTCCGTCGGACGAACGTGCCCTCTCGCTTAACAAAAATCTCTCCTGAGAGAGCATTCATGCTCATCTGCTTCATAGTGCAAATCCACAAGGATGGTTCTTGGAGGCTTGACAAGACTCTTGCGTTTCTTTCTTTTCATCCTTTTTTCTTTCTGTTTTTAATAAGTGAGCTCCATATTTATAGGGCTTCTACGTCCATTCACGTCAGGCCTGTGGAAAGGGCTGTTTGCCTGCCCATTGAGGGTGAATTATGGGGCTGACATTTAACGGTGCGGCTTCTTTTGCTCAGAGGACCTCAACAATTGAGAGATGAGTTGCAAGGGAGTGATACTGCATAGTAAATAGTAAACGCCTCGCACCGTGAGAACATACCATTTTTATTTCATTTTATTTTTTAAACACAAGGTTTGGGAAAATAGCATGTGGTCTATTGACATTATTCTAAATTGCACTGTTAGGAGAACATTAGGTTTTTCATTTCACACCTTCTGAGTCTTAAGCACCATTGCTGGATGGGGAAATCAGTCATTTTCTGATGATTCATGTGCAGATTTGTGCCAATCAGAATTGGTCATCATTATGCCAGCGCTCTTCTTTCAGGGAAGTTCATTGGGAGCATAGAGAGAGGAAAGCGAAAGGAGAATCGTCCTCTTTAAGTGTTCTGTGTGAATTCACAAACCAGAAAGGTACAAGCAATTTCATAGTACAATGAAAATTTACTTTGAATAGACTACTGTTGTTATAAGCCACAGATACTGATACAGCCATCTGGGGATCGCTTGATAGGGACTTCATGGCAAATCTGTGGGTACATCTATCTTTCTCAACTTTGCCTTGCGGCTGTGGACATAAGAAAACAGACAAGAGCGTCTTTCTATGATTAATCTCCTATGAAAATCACGAAGAATTAAGAACCACTGACTTTTTGTCACTAGCTTCTGGAGAGCCTGGAAAGTCATAAGGGATGTTCATTTGCCTGAGACCATTTATTTTAAGAAACAGCAATCCTTGCAACATGATACCAAATCAGGAATGAGAATAACAGAAGGCAGGGGTGACTGAGATATTAGAAGTGAGAAACGCTTGTATTGATTTGTGTGTGTAAAACAGTCATAAATCTGTGTTTTGTTCTCCTCAAAGTTCCCTTTGCTTGAGGTCTATGAAATGTTGTCAGGGATCTGTTCTTATTTTGTTTATTTATTATTTTTTACCTTAATTTTACTCTGGAGTACCTTGTTGTTTTAAATCCTATCGCCATAAAAAAATCAATCACAATACGTCCATGTGACAAACATGCACTTATACCCCTGACTCCAAAATAAAATAAAATCACATTAAGAAATAAAAAATAAAACCAGAACACAACTATTTCCCTTTGAACATTCCCTTGCCTTTCCTTACCTATTCAAAGCGCTTCCTGTTGAATTTTTAAACACTGACACTTTTACCTTCTTCAGCTCAACATAGTCATTTGGGAAAATTCGCATCTGTGGAGGTGTTTTCTAGTGGGCTTTGATTTGATTACTGCGCCTTTCAACCTTAAGGGTACAGAGGAAAGTAATTCAAGCACCTAAGGGACTCTGGCGAATAACAGCAAACAGAAGCTCAAGACAGGTCAGGTCACTCAAAGGAAAATGAAATGTATTATTCTCATACAACAAGATTAGCAAATCATCCGTAAACCCAGCCACTCTTTCCTTCCTTTTATTCTAATGAGTTTAGTGTGCAGTAATGGCTGTACAGGCTTCATCAGAATTCTGCCAGTGAAGGGGAATTTTCAAACCCCGTTTGCAAATGAGATGCGCACCATAAACCATAGTCATCCATCATAGAGAAGTAGCTTGAGCCTGATGAAAGGATGCTTGGGCTGAGTCAATCAAATGAGCATTATTAGAGCTCTGTATTACACTGTCCTTTAGGTGATGGAGAAGGGATGTAATACATAACCTCTGTCCCTTTTGGAAGACTAAACTCTATTTTAACATGAACATTTCAGAGTGACGTTCATAAACTGGGTTATAGAAAGAGACTTCCTCTTTCTCAGCTGGGTGGATTTTTCACAACATAGCTACCACCACAAATAAATGGTCCTGGTCCTCTAGCTAAAATGACAGGGCATAGTTGTAGGTTATTCATAAAAAGTAGGCTGGGCACTTGGGTAAGCTACATGAAGACCGACAAAGAATATGACTTTTAATGTCCCTTGGCCATGATTAAAGAGCATAGTCATCACACTAAGATGTGAAGCTGATGGGTCATTTAGATACTGTCTGCTTTAGTGGTTTCCTAAGTCTTATTAAGTGTTGGGGCCCCATTTTTCCACCAGATGTTTTATGGCACCAGGATATACAAAAGCAATGAAAGTGTAGGAGCTTTTATTTGGTGAGAGGCGGAGGCCAGGCCTTCTCACCCTGCCCTAGCTCTCTCCACTTACCTCTCCCACTTCCCCTGGGCATCTCTGAGACTTTAAAACACACGCCTCAAGCTCTTTTTCTATCAGTTACAGAGGGAGAAAATGATGGGCAAAGACTTTAGCAACTTTGGTTAAGGCAGCGAATAGAGAGACCCAGAAGTTCTCACTTCCGCTCAGATGCTTCCTCCACCGTGCAGGCCCCCTTCATTCCATTGCTCAACCGCAGGGGCCAAAAAGCCCTGGTCTGCAGGGCCAGGCACCCATCAGGGGCAAAGCCGGTGTTGAAATGAAAGCTCACCCCCCATAAAGAGAGCAGCTGCTCTCTTTTAGATGATGTCTGTGGTGAGGAAGAAAGGACCCAGGGTTCCTTGGCTTTCCTCTTTTTCGCTGACAGAAGTTGGAAAGTCAGAATCTTGGTGTAACCATTAAAACGATTAAATGATTTAATTGATTGATAATTCTAAAAAACGACACTAATGAAACAAAACACATTTACAAGACAAATTCGGCCGATGCCACTAAATACTGACATTGAGTTCAATATTGTAATGCTGTGTTACAAGAAACACTAAAAATGAAGGCATCCTTATGAATAGATTCGTGGGGAATTCCTGATAATTGCTCCATGAAAAATCCTTAAACAGCCCTCATTCACTTTTTTAATACATACTGAGGATTCACAAAGCACTAAGCTCTCCTGTATAAATAGCTAATAATCCCAGACCTCCCAGGGCTCATAGTCTATGGGGGGGCAGAGGGGGACAAATATATAAAAGATATTTACAAGAAGGTGGACATAGCTAAAACAGAGGTGAACCGATGGTGCTATGAGACTACTCACAACAATTAAGAAGACATGTATAACTGTTCAGAAAAGACTTTCCTTGGAGAATCTTAAGGAAGGCATAGGAGTTGGCCAGAGAGGCAAAAAAGTGGGCAGAATAAACAACATACACAAGAGAGGAGTTGAGGAAAAACCACGTCTTAGTCAAGGAACTACAAGTAATTTGTCGTGGATAGAGGGCATGGAGGATGGAGAGAAGGTAGGAAAGAGATGAGACTGGAAATAGAGAGGAAACTAGTCCAGGAAAGATTTTATAATCTCTGCTGAGGAATTAGAACAGATTTAAAGATTGTAGGTCATGCCTAATGGCTCACACATGTGATTCCAGCACTTTGAGAGGCTGAGACGGGGGATTGCTTGAGCTCAGGAGCTCGAGACCAGCCTGGACAACATAGCAAGACTTCACCTCTATTAAAAAAAAAAAAAAGAGTGGGGCATGGTATCATGTGCGTGTAGTTCCAGCTATTCGGGAGGCTGAGGCAGAAGGATCGTCTGAGCTCAGGAGGTCGAGGCCACAGTGAGCCGCAATCATGTCGTTGTTCTCCAGCCTGGGTGATAGAGTGAGACGTCCGACTCACACAATAAAAATAAATAAATCGAGAAAGATTGCAAGTTGGGTGACAGCATCGCCTTTTGACTCTAGAACGATGATTCAGATGACGTGTATGCCTTGGGAGGGACGGAGAAGGTGAGGCAGGTGATTGAAATATTCTCGTTATCATCAATGAGGACTGTAAAGACTGTGAGATCAGCGCAAAGGGGAGGAGTTTGAGCAGCCGGATTCACAGGATCTGGCTACTGACTGGTAAAGAGAGGAAAACAAAAGCACCCAGAAAAATAGAGGGACCCATCTCCAGTGTGGGAACCCGGACCGACTGTGGCCTGTTTGACCCAGGGGAAGACCCAGGAAGTGGGGATGCTAGCTTCAGCCCACAAGAGCTGCGGGTGCGGCTGCCGCACTGTGTCAGGAGGTCGTCAGGGCATGTTGGTGTGGGGGTTCACTACTGAAAGAAAGTATTTCCCCGGAATCTTCTAGCACGTTTTAAAAATGCGCTGAAATATGACAGAAAATCCAAATACCTTCCTATGAGTGAATATAAAATACGAATCTTATTAGAAATAGCCCAGTCATTGAAAGATTTCTATGTCAAGAAGCTTAGAACCAACTGAATTTTTTCTAGCCTGACATTTTAGTGCTCCAACAACAACAACAAACAAACAAACAAGAGTAAAGCCGATATATGCCTGCCAAACATGACCAATAGTATCTCTCAGCTGGTTTAATGAGCACTGAGCTAGAAGGGTGAGACAAAAACAAACAAGAATCTCTTTCTTTTTCCAAGAATACAAATTTAACATGTTTGGCATTTTATTTTGCATTTGAATATAGAAGAGCTGACTTTATGGCAGAAGGAAAAGGTTAAAAAAGACTTTTTTTTTCTCTTGCTTTGGCTGAGTGTAGTATTAAACCACATTTTCCTGTGATGTATTGTTTTGAAGTCTAATCTTTTTCTTCCCTAAAGTGTTTTCTGAGTAATCATCTCAAAAACCCATTGAAACCCTTCAGTTAGATTCAGTGGCAGAATGATCTGAGATGGAGTAATTGGCTACTATTTTCGCACTGAAACAAATCCAGACCTGAAGTTTGGTGAGGAACAAATACAGCTGTTTTGGCCAATGGTCCGGCAATTGCCCTTCACACAGTGGATCACTGCATAATTCAAAATTAATGTTTCCTGGTTGGGTCAGTGGATATTGTGTAGGCAGACTACTAACTTCTCTTAACTTATAAAAGCAGGGTTTTTTTTTTTAACAATTTAGGGGAGGTGGAAAATGGAAAGTGGAAACAAATGTAGAAGATATTGAACATCCAAAATAAAGGTTATTATCGAGGGAAAAGGAGGTGGGGGAGAGAGAGAGAGAGAAGCCTGATGACAACTTTTAGTGCAATCCCTAGATTATAATTCCTTTCGAGAGAATTTATGGTTCTTGATAACTAGCAAGTGGTAGCACACTCCATTCAGCATAAAAGTAATAGCAATTAATAATAATAAAGAGAAATTCCAGTGGATGCCATGGTGGTTACTGCAGCCTCTGATTTAAAAGGTAGGTTTTGCAATGCAGGAATATCACCAATGATATTCAATTTTCCAAGAGGATTATCCTAAAGAAACCTGCAGCTGCAGTTATTTACCTCTGTCTTCAAAGCATCATTATGCAGACAAGGACACTGGGAAAAACACTGTCAAGGAATTTAAGAGACTGCATAATTCTTTATAAATACACCTACTTTGTATATTCACATATATTGTGTACTCTTCAAATGCAGATTTTAAATGCTGTTTATCTGTTACTTCTCCACATGTATCTCTGTGTGTAGCCTCCCCTTAAGGTAATGACATATTCACATGTTCAGTTTCTCTAGCACAGGAATAGAGTTAGAATAGTTGGGAATTTTTCAATGAAATAAAAGGACAAAAGAGAGCCAGACAAATGGAAGCTTTTCTTGGGTAGTAATTAGGCTTCTGAGTAGCCCTCAAATATTTATCCAAACCCTTGATTTTCTAGAAAGTGGCCACTGGTCTGGGAGTCTAGCACTGCCCATCTGTTGTGGGGGATGGGTGTAGCAGCTCAGCTGCTCACTCAAATATGTTACATTCAGAGGATGCAAAGACCACAGCCTGCAAACTTCTCAGCACCTTTTGCAACGTCAAAATCTCTTTTACTTCTACACAATAGCCTTGGTGTTCATTTTCACGAGGTTAATAAGGACAGAGGATAATAAATGTTGCAGAATGCTCGAAACTGTGTCCCACATGTCTACAAACTGTGTGATCCTCCAAGTCTAAAATGCTGAGCAAATCTGGAACATTGATGGAAGCATCGCCGTCTTTCTTCTTTTTCTGACTCCAATAATTCTGTCAACAGCTCTCCAGCTTCAATCCGATCTTTCACTGACTGTGGCCTTGCAGTGTATCGACTTTTCTGTTTAAATGCGTTTTTTGTTTTGCAGATAATCCTAAAAAACACTTTCCATAGCACTTCACCAAGTGACTGTGAGGCTCTCACTCTACTTTGAGCCCTGCTGAGTTGTATCCACTTGTCCTTGGTAATCTCATCTGGCATCCCCCTTGTAGCCACTACTTTTTTGTACTGATGCTATTGTGACAACCTGCACATGGGTGTCACAGAATTATCTTCCTTTTTTTGCATATTGCTGCCCTTGAGATGAAAAAGGAGCTGGAGCAAACTCTCCAGGCCTCCTGAGAGTCCAGATCCCCTTAGCAGTTCTTTTGTGGCAAGTTGAGCAGACCCTTGCCTCCAATTTTGAATCTTGGGTAGTGTTGTGTTCGGCATAATGCCCAGAGAGACATTTGGATTCCATTGATTTTAACAGTGGATTTTTGTGTTGTATTCTCAGGAGCACTGTTTGCCAGTTTCTATCCTCAGTCCTGTATGAGTCGTTCTGAGGGAGTTACACTCTTCCATGTAATATTCTCAGAACAGTTTTGAAGCAATTCTCTTCATATTCTTAAACAGACCTTGAAGACTTCGGTCCTTTTGTGATAACACAATATTTCTTGCCGATAGGAGATACAAGAGATACTGTAGTGTGCCTAAGAGTTTCAAATGAAAAAAATAGGTCACTTTCATCATAGACCTCACACCTCCCATCTCAGTCCGTAAAACTCTCATTCTGCTAACTTTTTGATACTGGTATCATACAATATCTTCCATAAATAGCCAGTGCTAAATGTAGTAAAAGAAGTTTGCCTGCAAGAAATCTTCATCATAGTTGGAAAAACTGGGCATAACATGTAAAAGATTTCCATCAGAGCCGGGCTCGGTGGCTCAGCCTATAATCTTGCACCTTTGGGAGGCTGAGGTGAGTGGATTGCCCGAGCCTGCGGGTTCGAGACCCGCCTGGGCAGGCGAGACCTCATCTCTACAATAAATCAAAAAATTAACCAGGCCTGGTAGCGCGCACCTGTAATTCTGGCTACTCAGAAGGCTGAGGTGGAAGGTTCACCGGAGCCTAGCAGGTCGAGGCTGCGGTGGCCGGGAGCGGCCACGGCACTCCAATCTGGCCGACAGAGTGAGACTCCGACTCAAAAAAAAAAAAATTTTCATCAGAACAAGGCAGCATGTAATAAGTGTCAAAGGGGCAGTGGCATGTGACAGTTACTATACAAGTTGAGAAGCATAGGCAGCAGTGTGACCTAGGTGGTTGGAGCAGGCTTTAGAGAGGAAGTCCACTCACTTGGCCGCCCAAGGATAGGTTATCTCAACTTAATCAGAATGGAGGGTATTGGAGTCTGGGAACCTTGAAGAGAGAAATGGATAAAATGTGTATTACTTTATGTAGGGTAGAGTGTTCATGAAATGAAATAGTGGTGGATAAACTTAAACAGAGGTTTTAATGAGTGGTTAAGAATTTTTAATTTTTTTTCAAGAGAAACAGGAAACTTTGAAGACTTTTTCAGAAGAGAGGTTTTCTAATATTTATCCACCCAGGACTGAATAAAATGGCTAGGTAGGTGGGTGGTAGTGGAGGCGGGAGAAGCAGATGGAGAAACACATTCAAGTTCAGTACATTTCATTCATTAGGGATTTACAAGTGAGTTTCTGTGTGTTCTGATCAGAAGAGTAGAAGCAGAACTGAGCAAACATAATCCATATGTAATTTCCACTTAGTGGAGACCCAGGTCATTCTGAATGGTGTGAGTACATCTGTGCTTATACCTTCCCAGCTAATGGCCATACTTCTCACCCTAGTTGTGCTCGTGGCTTAGCAAATGTATTTAAATAAATTGGGGAAATAGTTTCTTGAGATGTAAAATGGAGAAATTGGCACTGCTAGTTTCTTAGACTAATAGTCTTCATTTCAGAGTCCCTTGAGAAATAAACAATGGAATCTCACTTGGGAGGAGAAAAAATATATATATATACACACACACTTATAAACACAATTGTGCATACAGTATCAGGGGTTTGCAAACACCCTGAAACTTAAGAGTGCTTAGAGCAATGTGTGGTCTCTAATGATTCAGTGTAGGCAGATTCTGTGTTGCAATAAGCCCAGGTAGAAGTGATAGCATTTGCTCATTTGGAAGGAAAGGAAGATAGCAAGGAAATGGTGATCACCTGAACTGGCAAAACTTTAAAGGAAGATCAGTTGGCAGTGAGCTTTTCATTCCACTTAGACCCCTGTTTGTGACTCTGTTCCCTGGAAAAATCGAGCATATTAAAATGAATAACGTGAGAATTTCGTTCAAGGGTTAATTATCAGCGGGGGGGGGGTACTATTATAAGAGACAGAACAACTTCAGAAACAAGTTTATCTCAAACCGAAGCTAAATAAAATAGAATTGCCTTTAGTCACATGTAATTTTCTGAAGTGATTTTTAGAAGTGTTGGCCAACAACCACATATTTTCCTCATTTTTATTGTAATATAGGCAGGAAGTAACCAAGATTTGATTAAACTTGCTTATATGGATGTAAGAGAGCCTCAAAAGTTGATCAGGGAATCATTGCTGCTTTAATTAGTAATTTAGTTAAATGATTCTTTTTATTCACACTTTTCCAACTTATTCAGTAAATGCTTATTAAGCATCTACTATGTACCAGACCTTGACCTATAGGGTAGGTACCCACCCATCTGGTTTACTTTGGGAAGGTCCATATTCACGGCTATTGGCCCTGTGTGATTCTCAGTGCCACTTTCATTCTCAAGTGTCCTGTTTCAACAACAAATGTTGTGGCCACTCTAGTTTTAGACTATCTGAGGAAATGTTACCTCAGGGAAAATCATCTTTGTCTGTCCAAATATTTCCCTTGAAACTTTCCAGACTACATCATAATCATCTGTAGTATTTTGAGTATGCTGTAAGCTTTGTGAGGACAGAACCTCACATGTTTTGTTCATCAGTGCATCTCTTGAACCTAGTTTAATGGAACATAGTAGTCACTCAATAAACACATGTTATGAATGACTGAACCATTGAAAACACTTTCACCACTTGAGAAAGTTGCTGCCACTATAATTGTCCAAAAGATTAGGATCAGACTATGCCCTGCAACGCAGGTATCACTTGCAAAGCATTAAGAAAAATATTCAAAATTATTTTAATAGTTTACATAAATTCTTTTGTTATCTGATTTTGCGTTAATATATGATTTGAAATCTTTTTAAAGTAAATAAGATGTTAAAGGTGTTCAAATGTATGCCTTGGTTATTGACATGTGTGTGGCTACCCATTGCGGAAATAACCATGTTTGCCTTAGAATTTCACTGTTGGAATGCTGTGAGGCAGGGATTGTATTTCCATGGTTAAGGGAACTGGTGCATGCCAGACCCAAAGTGTGTCATCCTTCTTTCCATTTGTCAGGATTTTACTGTTCATAGGCGTTGTGTTTTGAGGAGGTGACGTAGGGTATATGAGACTTTTTTTTTTTTTAATGCAGAAATCCATCAAACTTGGTTAACTTGTTTCCCAGCCTCCAGAAGATTAGAAGCAGAAAGTTAGAAAGAAAGCTGTTAGAGTCAAACAGATTTATGGTAATGGGAGAGATTGGGAACCCACAAAAAGGAGAGTAGGAATTCAAAAAGCATCATTTCTGAGGCCATTTGGGAAAGAGATAAAGAGCCTTGCGTGCCCAGCAGCCTAGAAAGCCTGGCTGCGTTCTACCAGCTCCCAGCGGTTGTCCGTAATGATGGCCCCAGGCGATCAAGAAAAGGTTAAAGTAAGTTTACTGTGTTCTGTTCAATAAGAGGACATTGTTTATAATCAATTTCAGTGAAGCTGGTGTTTTATTTAGGCTCTTTGGTTGCAAGTAATAGGAGGACCTCAATACATCCTCAGAGAAAAGTGTGTGTGTACGCACACCTAGGGACTAGGAATTGCAAACAAAAAAAATAAGAGTATATAGGAGCTGAGTCTACCCACAGGGCTGGCTTCTGTCTTTTGTAGGTTCATGGTATCATGGTATCATTTCGTGTGGTGTCTGTTTCTGAATAAGATCCCTGCCATTTGGGCCAGCCATCACCTCGTGAGCTCTTTTCTAGAACTTCTGCTTCTGTTTTCTCTCTGGGTTTTTCTGATACAATTCTGAGAGACAGCGTGATTTTTCTGGCTCATCTGTTCATACTGGCAATGCCATGGCTTGCTGATTATCCTTTGTTTTACCTGTTCTGAATCAATTGCCTGTTCCTGTTCCCAGAAACAGGGTGCAAACGGATTTGGTTATCTGGTCTGATTCTGATCATCTACTCAGCAGAAGCTGTAGACAGGCTGCTTTCCCAAGCCCCTGACTAAAGGTATTGCTGGTACCTGGACAAAACCAAAACTAGATAAATGTTTTTAAAATCTTGAGATTTAGCCCAATGAGGTTCAGTTATTTGGAAAATTTGTTTTAGGGGAAAATGCATTCCCTTAGTATTCTACAAATAAAAGTCTACGCTACATATGCTTCAGGTGAATTTAGAGTTCTAATAAAATATTAGTAACTTCGTTACACAATAGCTGCCCTTTCCTCTAAATATTCCCAAATTGTTTCTTCCTTCTTCTCATCCTGTGCTGCTCACCCACACGTAAGTATCCTCTTGGATGCGGGATGAGTGGATGCGCTTGATTCACAGTCCTCAACATTTCTTCTTCTTCTTCTTCTTCCTCCTCCTCCTCCTCCTCTTCTTCTTCTTCTTCTTCTTCTTCCTCCTCTTCTTCCTCCTCTTCCTCTTCCTCTTCCTCTTCTTCTTCCCCTTTTTCTTCCTCTTCCTCTTCCTCTTCTTCTTCTTCTTTCTTCTTCTTCTTCTTCTTCTTCTTCCATCTTCACCCAGACACAGCTACGCAGGAGCAGGTGCGTTTCCATCTAAAGAGGAGAGTCACTGTGCCACGAATGGGTGAATGTAAGCTGCTAGTGTTGCCAGTGTGGGTTTTGCAAATAGTGCTCAGAACAGTGATTCGTGTCACAATTCAGCACACGAAGGATGTCATGCCTGAGATTCGATATGCTGAGACCCAGCACACCTGTCACCCATTTACACACTCAGCTAATACAACGAATTAAGTAAATATAAACCAGATACCTGTTTTCAATGGAGAACTAGGAAGAGAGTGTCAATTCTCTTTTACGCCAAAAGTAAAGACACAGCAGGACAAGTTCTCAGCATGTCGTATCACCTGTGCATCCTGATTGAGGCTACTGATTTGAATCATCTCAGACAATTTTTTTTGTTTTGTTTTTTGAATTGGAGTCTCACTCGGTCGCCCAGACTGGAGTGCAGTGGCCGCTCCTGGCCACCGCAGCCTCGACCGCTGGGCTCCGGCGATCCTTCCGCCTCAGCCTTCCGAGTAACCGGAATTACAGGCATGCCCGGCTGATTTTTTAATTTATTGTAGAGTTGAGGTCTCACTGCCCAGGCGGGTCTCGAACCCGCGGGCTCAGGCAATCCACTCACCTCAGCCTCCCAAAGTCGTGGGATTACAGGCTGAGCCACCGAGCCCGGCTATCTCAGACAATTTTAATGGCAAGGCTAAATAATTAAAAACCAACCTTTGAAATAAATGGTGGCTCAGTTTTGGGACTGACTGTGTGGGCACGTGTGCCTGTGTGCAGCAAGTGTGTGAGCATCAGTGTGTGTGCGCAGTGTGTGAGAGTCAGCGCACACATGTGCCCACACGCAGTGAGCCTGTCAGCATTGGGTGCGCCCATGTGCCCGCGTGTGTGGAATGTGCAAGCACCGGTGCACACGCGTGCCTGTGTCCAGGCCACCCTCTTTTTGCTAACGCACACCTACCACCTCCTTTCTATAAAAAAAAATATATATATATAACCACTTCCAAATAAAAGAGCAGCTGAGCTCTCGTAGAACATGACATTTTATATCAGCTTAGATTTCAGTATTTCAAATTGTTCCCTGGAATTAATTCACTAAATAACCCAGGCAGGTAAAGCACAGATCCATTAGGCGCAGTAGAACGCATTCTTTAAATGTTAGCGCCATGCAATGAATATTTGATAAGTGCGTCATTAATAAACCTTGGTGCGACATAATTGATATGTGGATGTCTAAGGACAATTCCAAATGACGTAGCACATGGCATCTGCTCATCCCTCAATCATCATGCAGGTTGCTCTTGCACCGTGCAATGGGCACGATTGGAAAGACAAAGTCTGATCTTCCTTAGTGGCTATCCATAAAAGGTTTTCATTACAAGATAAATGATCACGGCCTGGCTTTATTAACTAAGCATGCATTTATTAACTAAGCATGCAGGCCAAAGTCATTGAATAAAATGGCCACTAGACTTTGAATGACACAAATTCTTAATGTCCCAGGAATGGATCCCATCTTTGATCTGGATCTCTAGCCGCTATTATTTGAGAATACAGGGTCTGACAGTTAAGCTCACGAACTCATTCTAGAAAAAGTGCTACACACCTCGTTGCTGAATATCACCATGGACATCCTCAAAGTACTCCCCAGGGGAAGCTAGGCACTGACGCCAGTGCCTACTCTACTTGTCAAAGCAATTTTTTTTCTGAAACGGCCATGAGAGCTGTCGTCATGTTACCCTTGATGACCTGAATGTCATCAAAATGTCTTCCTCTCAATATGTCCTTTATCTCTGGGGAAAGGAAAAAACCACTGGGGGCCTGACCAAGTGGGTAAAGAGGATGTTTCCACACAGTTATTTGTTTACTGGCTAAAAACTCCTTCACAGACAGTGCTAGGTGAGCTGGTGCATCGTCGTGATGCAAGAGCACCTTCAGAACCATTTTTGCACACATCTTTCTCATGCCAAGATCTTCTGTTAACACTTTCCTGTTTCTCTATTGATGTTAATTTGGTCTGCTATGTTTCTCACAGACAGTTGATTATTTGAACACACAATTCGAAAAATTTTTTCAATGTTTTTGTCAGTTCTGCTCATGACTGGCCGTCCTGACCTCTCTCCACCAGTGACACTTTCTCTCCCCTCAGAAAAATAGGTAATCCATTTGTACACTGCTATTTTCTTCATGGCATCGTCCCCATACACTTGGACTAACATGTTCCTGATTTCACTTCCACTCTTATCGAGTATAACAAGAAATTTAATGTTTGTTTGTTGCTCTGATTCAAGCTCTGACATTCTCACAATGGCACACCAAAACATGCAACGACAGTAATGAATGCCACTCAGCAAGACACTCCCACATGTCGACACAAGCAGCTGTGAGACACTGATATACTGAGGTTATGCAACCTTACCAAGTTGTCTGTACAGTGTTGCCCGCGTGAGACCACAGTGATGAGTTTGCAGACTTCATTGTCAGACCTTGTATAGCAACTGAATTTAAAGTGTTGCCAAATACTGACTTAATTTCACTTGCAAGACTCTTTTCCCCTAATATCTTGC
This sequence comes from Carlito syrichta, assembly GCF_000164805.1. NCBI lineage: Eukaryota > Metazoa > Chordata > Mammalia > Primates > Tarsiidae > Carlito > Carlito syrichta. The sequence continues at coordinate 611,878 of NW_007246387.1, read as the reverse complement.
TCTGTGACTGTCATGATAAACTCATATATCTTTTCTCTCATCTAATAACCTCAAATTCATCCTGAACATATTCCCAGTCTTGAAGACAAGACCTTAGTGTATGGACAGGTCAACTACAGAAGCGTTGGTGCTTATAGGAATGAAACGACTTGAGTCTTGAAGGAGAATTAGTGGCTGCAGAACGAGTCACTAGAAATCCTTCATTCTCTCGTCCCCAAATCATTCATAGGAAATGAACTAACTAAGCATGTATGCTCAAATAGTCTAAGTCCTTATTTATTTGGGTTTAAGAAAGATGCTTCAAACAGGATATATCCATCTAACAGTTCCCTTTATAAATCTGACTGCCTCAGCAAGAAAACTAAGTCTTCTTAGATGACCAACTTTAAGGTTTTTTATTTTAAATATTAATACATGAAGAAAGAAATCCCTGGATTTTTTTCTTGCTATGATTTTTTCAGATATACAGTATTTTGGAGGAAAAGTGCTCTAAAACAACCTCAGTAAATTTTGCAAAATTTACTGATAACATGATACATTGGAGCTCATGAAAGCAAAAGTTAAAATGTGTTTTCACTCTGTGAGAAGGCATTTGACTCAGTGCTCACAATAACCCCTGAGTATAACTTTGTGAAGGAAAGTATATACGTGTAGTATATTCTGCTATGAATTATCTAAAATTAACTTTATAAAACCGGAATATTATGGCAACAAGACAACTTTTTCTCACTAATTAATTCTGCTTTTAGCTACTTTTTTTTGAGAGGGTATGATCACTATAAGGAACAAAATTTTGTTAAATTAATTCCATGTCTCTTGACTACTCGGGTCACTATATAGTTCATCAACTTACTGCACTAACATAAAATAGGAAGTTTGGCCTTCATCTTGTCTAAAATACTTTTATTTGTAATGTTATTACTTGCATTTATTGGTAATTGCTTTTATCTTTTATGAGTGTGCTATTGATTCTTCTGTATGTTTTTCAATGGAGGCGTTAACAAACATTTAGCTTTGAAGGTGACGCGTTAATTTCATGCCTAACATTTTTAAGAACCTTGACACTAACTCTGACGATAATACTTCCAATCCTCATGAAGAAATAAAGCATTCCTTAGCTTATTGTCTACACTTGCAGCATAATGGCAACGTGACTGGTATTAGAGTATCCTGGCATACAATTCCTGTGTAAACTAAAAATACCACTAGACTATTCAAATGATTCATTTTGCATTAGTGCAATTGTTTCCAAATGCATTTCACCATGTTTTATTCACCTTAGTTTGTTCTTGTTTCAGCATTAATCATTAAATCATATATTATGAATTAAATGTATGCAGTAAGGTTAAAATTTCATTAAGGGCTGACATGATTCTTATGCTTGCTTTGATTCATTTTATAAAACTTAGGTTATCAACAGATATATGGAGATAATTCTAATTTAGTTGTATTTATTTTTTTGTTTTCAAAAATGAGAACCTTTGTCACAATGTTTCAATGAATTTATTTTCTCACATTTAAGTTGAGCTCTCTTACAAGCCTTTTATTCACATCATCTATTTTTTCTCCTGGTCATTCAAAGGTAACAGAGAACCATTTGACTTCTGAGTATAAGGCCACTGCTGAAGACCTGCTGCTATTTTGAAGAATTTTTCTTCTCTCTTTTTTGTCCCAACCAGTTCTGACTCTGTCACAAACCAGCTAAAGCACACATCTCTGTCTTTATGAGAAGCCATGTCTGCGTGTATACATGCTTGGCAAGAAACCTGGTTATTCTCAATGAATCAGACCCGGCTGGTGGCCTATAACTCCTTTTCTGATAACAAGATTCAGGCACAAATCAGGACTTTCAGGAGGGCAGTTAAGCATGGCTAGGTTGAATCTCAGTTCCTCTGCTCAGTGGCACTGAGATCCTGGCAACTTATTTAACCTCTGTAAGGCATTGTTTCCTTAACTGTAAGATGGAGGTGTTAGTTCCCATTCCCTAGGGCTTGTTGCAAAAAATTAAAACTGCAAATACTGTATATCTGCAGTGTGGAGAACAGTGCTTGGCATATGGTCAGTGCTCAATGAATGCTAGCTAAGAATTAAATGTCCCTAAAGAGTGGAAAGATTATGGTACCCTTTGTCCCCGCCCCTCTTCCATATGTAAGTCAGAATCACAATTCGGATCTCTCCATATGGTGACTTTTGAAAGTTTTAGTTGAAGTACAAAAAAAAAAAAAAAAATTTTTTTTTAAGCTAGCTTTTTGTTTTCCTGCCTTAGCTTTGCTGGCACTCTAAACCAGAACTTTCTGAGCATGCGAAATGTCTTATAAAGGTGTGAAAGAGACTTGTCACTGTTTCCGGTTCTACTGTTGAAAACAGATTTCCAGATTATTTTTATTTAAATATGTTGTAGGTATCCCTCTGTGAAAATAATATTTATCTAAGGATGGAGCTTCAAATATTCCTGGAGGTTTGATCCTTAGGACTCAGATTTCGGATTTAGGTAGATAATCTGTTGTAGGTCAGTGGTAATGGAAAAGCAATGACAGGCTACATTAACATTATAATAACACTAATTACTATTGTTATGATTGTCATTTGGCTTCAAGTAATAAATAAACATTGTACTGCATTGGCCACCATTCATCACAAATAAATATCCAGGTGTATATCAACAGATGTCACAAAAAAAATTCCTGTTGTTTTCACGTGAAATCGGTGAGTGTATTGTTGTCTAGGTTAATAATGATGGTGAATAGCCTCTTCCCCAGCACACCTTTAGGGTATAGACAGCTACTCAAATGCAGATGTGGAGAAAAAGGAATGCTTCTACACTGCTGGTGGGAATGCAAACTCGTGCAACCTCTTTAGAAGACAGTGTGGCAATCTCTGAAAGAACGAGAAATTGACCTGCCATATGACCCAGCAATCCCCCTATTGGGAATATACCCGGAGGAACTTAAGTCATTCTACCAACAAGATACCAGCACACGTATGTTTGTCGCAGCTCTATTCACAATAGCAAAAACATGGAACCAACCATGCTGCCCATCAAAGCTAGACTGGATTTTAAAAATGTGATGCGTATACACAATGGAATATTATGCAACCACAAAGAAGGACAAACATATGGACTTCACAGCAGCTTGGATTCAATAAGAGTCTATCTTACTCAGTAATCTATCACAGAAACAAAGAACAGAATACCATATGTTCTCACTCATAAGTGGACCTTGAACAATTATAATAGTATAAGAAAGGATTGGCAGTCATGGGAAACTATCAGGAGAGGGGGGTGGGATTGGAGTTGAGGGAAACTGCTAGGGGAGGGAGGGGCATACCTCATGAACAAGGGTACCTGCATAATCAACATTTGTATACCTAACTCTGAATCGTACCCCACATCTTTATAATAAAAAAAAGAAAAGTTACTCAAATGTTAGAATTTTCTTTATTTTATTGAGTTGTGGGGTACCAGTGAGGATTTACTCCATAAGTGAGTTGCATGCCGGTTTGGACTCCTAGCAGGCTCTCTCTCCCCCTGAGAGTGGGCCAGGTACCCTGTGGGTCGCCGTGTGCTTCCCTGCCTCTTCCTTCCATCCCTCTCCTAGCAGTGTTTAGCATCTCTGCCAATCCTACGCTTGTGCTCATGTGATCGGTGGTCAGGGCCCACTGATAGGTGAGGACATACGGTCTTCCATTCTTTGTTTCTGTGATAGTTCGCTTCGAATGAGGGTCTCCAGTTGCATCCATGTTGCTGTGAAGGCCATGCTTTGGTTTTCCTTTATAGCGGCATAATAGTTCATTGTTATACATACCACATTTGATTTATCTAGTCTACTTTCTTTTTTTAATTTTAAAGATGCGGGGTACAATTCAGGGCTAGGTATACAAATGTTCATTATGCAGGTACCCTTGTTGATGAGGTGCACCCCCCACCCCCGGCAGTTTCCCACTACTGTCAATCCCTTTCTTATAGCATTATGATAATTGTTCAAGGTCCACTTATGAATGAGAACATGTGGTACTCTGTTCTTTGTTTCTGTGATAGATCACTGAGTATGATAGACTCTAAATTCATCCAAGTTGCTGTGAAGTCCATATGCTTGTCTTTCTTTATGGCTGCATAATATTCCATTGTGTATATGTACCACATTTTTTTTATCCAGTTCAGCTTCGATGGGCAGCATGGTTGGTTCACTTTCAATGGGCATCTGCATTGGTTCCATGCCCTTGCTATTGTGAAAGGTGCTGCAGTGAATATACATGTGCAGGTGTCTTTTTGGAAGAGCGATTTATGTTCTTCTGGGTATATTCCAAGAAGACAGATGGCTAGAACTGGAAGCTCAATTTTTAGTTCTTTGAGAAATTGCCACACTTCTTTTCACAAAGGTTGAACTAGTTTACATTCCCATCAACAGTGTAGAAGTATTCCCTTTTCTCCACACCCATGCCAGCATCTTTTGTTTTTGTTTTACTTTTTAATGATAGCTGTCTTTACTGGTATTAGATGATTAATGAGGCACAGCATTTTTTCATAAGTCTGTTGGCTGCTTTCTTTGAGAAGTGCCTGTTCATATCTTTTGCCCACTTTTTAATTGTTTTTTTTTTTTTCCTTGCTGTTCATTTGTGCTCCTTGTAGATCCTGGATGTTCGGTCTTTGATAGATGTATTGCTTGCATATATGTTTTTCCATTCCATGGGTTGTCTCTTTACTCTCTTGGCTTCTTCTGTCATGCAAAGCATTTTAGTTTGATAATCTCTCATCTGTCAATTTTAGCTTTTGTTGCATTTACTCTTGAGGACTTTCAAATGCCAGAAATGTTAAGTGTTAGTGTAACATTTTTCTTATCTATTAGGTAAAATGCACAATACAGTTTAAATATATTTAATGATATTCAAGTTTGAAAATAAATCTTTCATATTTCATTTTTAATAGGCCAAATGTGTGACATGGTTTTAAACTTAACCATTGTTTGAAGATGTAAACATGCAAGCAAATGAGATGATATTGTAAACAAATTGTTTACAGCTGATGGTGGTATTGTGGATGATATATAGAACACCTGTGGATAGATTTTATAGAATTGTAGATTTTAACTTGACTCAAGAGCTATCTGGTGTGACCCCTTATTTTATAGGTAAGCTACTTGAGAGAGTGTAAGTGACCTGCCACAAATCTCAAAGCTGGGAGCAGAGCTCCCTGTTTTCTAGTACTGGGTCTGAGATCTGTCCCGTGAATAACACTTTTCCTGGGTGCATTATTCCCAGAGAGAATTTATCTAGCATTTTCGTTTTTCAGACTTTTGTTAAAAATAGGATTACTACTCTGATGTGTATTGAAGGGAATAGAATCTCTATTATACTGCACTTTTTGGAAATGCAGTGCACGAAGAGCTTTTTGTACCAGCTTTTCATTTCTGGTTCTCTGTGTCACAAAAGACTCTTCACTTTTGTAGTTGAAATCATTTGTAATTATGAATTATGCTTTTAAAAAATTCATCAATGAAATCTTTGATTTAAAAGTGAGTTGCCAGAAGAAAGCAAAAGAGAAAAAAATTGAATTTAATGAAATATGATAGCGAAATAGAGAAATCATAAAGGAGAGGCATCTCACCTGGAACAGTGTCTCATCAGGCAGCAGACAAGTGAAGATAACACATGCAGTCATGTTTTAGAATTTGTTATCCAGCATTATTTGGTATATAAGTGCACAGGAAATATATTTATACTGCCTATTAAATATTTCTATACATTAAATATATTAAATATATCCACTGTGCAAAATTGAGAGATGATGGCACAGGTGGTCACCAGCACTGTGACAAAAGACACACGTTTCAAAGTATTCAGACTCCTTTTATTATGTCTTGTGGCTGTTATCTTTAATTCTCACCTATTATATTATATATGGATTTTATAGCAGTATCATAGATGCAACAATATCTGTTAGCACCATTTTTAGAGTATATATTAGTAAACAGTCAAAATAAGAGAACTCATTAAACATATACCTAAACGGTAAGACTGAAAAGAAAGTGAGCAAATATTTTTAAATGTAGATTTTGCTAAATATACTTCCTTATTCAAAGTCTTCAATGAATGACAGCTTGCATAACCTACGTCACCAACTTGGAAGTAAAGGTGCTCATTTACAAGAGATTAATATTATGTTACCATTGAAGTCACTGGGAAATCTAAGCTAACTTCTCAAAGATGTTGCTTACCCCCACCACAACAAACACCAGAAACAACTCAGGCCAAAAAGGAATTGACTCCAGAAGCTAATTTCTGAGCGTTCTGGAGTCTGATCTGCTCACTCTCCTGCTATAACTATGGATGCTTTCCTATGCGTCACTGATTGAAGAAAGTTCTGTATTGTCACACAGAAGCATATCCTTTGATGGCTTCCATAGTCTAGGTCCCGGCCAAGCCTTGGTACTCTTCAAAACAAGCCCCAAGGTTTCATTCTGTTTCATACCCTCACTGCATTAACTAAGATCTCTTCCTCCCAGTCACCGGACTGTACTATCAGCCGGGCCCTGACTCAATTCTCCCATGATCCTCCAGCCTTATGGAGCCTGTGTCACCAACCTAGTGTCTTCCAGGTAAGTTATTTCGGGAGTCTTGTGGTCCTTCTCTCTGTGACTTACTTGGAGTGCGGAGTGCTCGATTCCATGTTGTTCAGTCTTTAGCAGCAGGGGTTGGATTTCCTTTTTCTCAGAACCCTTAGGTTTCTTTATCCAAAGAGAACCTTCTTATCCCTTCTGAGCACTCTGAAATACTATTATAATATATAATGTAATTTATTATAATATAAATATTACAATAGAGAAACAGAGAATGTCCACAAGATCCTCTTTTCTTACACTCCTTTTCTTTCCTTACCCTTTCTCCTACTCTCAGCAAGGGATTCCTGCTTGACCCAAATTTGCATAATTTAAGAATACACTTCTTGACCCAAATTTGCATAATTTAAGAATATGACACCAGTGACTCATTCAGAATTAAGAAATGAAGCATCTGGACTCTCCTCCTTGATTTAGAAGATGCTAGCATAAAATTTTTAATTACCTCTATTCAGTATTTAATCTTTGCTGTGATAGGCATTGTGTTACACCCATTTTAAAAAAAATTCTCTTTAAAGAAGCTGAAAATCCTTTAGTGTTATGTTAGCCTAGTAGGCTCTTATTTCTGAAAGGGAGGAGGAATGTTAAGAAATAAAAACATTTAATTTTTTTTTTTTAAGTATCACTCATGGCTAGAATAACTATGGTGCTTGAGCCTTAAAAGTGAAAAAGGGGACTTCAAACCTAACAACTTCTGCTATGCTGGGCAGTATGATCTGTACACTGATTAATGTAGTTTAACTCGCAACCTTGAGGCAACCCATACATTAGTCTTCATATTCTTACCCCGTGGTTACAAAAGGCTCATAGTGTCAAAACCTTATACTGACCTCTACCTAGAGATGCTCTGATCACTCTTGCATCATCAGCTTCTCCTTTGTACTAGTTTCTTCTTATTGACACACAACCTGCAGATGTTTTCCAATGGTAATAAAATCAAAACGAATCTCTTTGGATCCTACTTCCTGCTCTAGACTTTGCCCCACTCCTCTGTTCCTCTGTATATCACAACTTTTTGAAAAAGTTTTTTATATTGTTTCTAATTTCTTTCCTTTGGTCTTTTGCCCCATTCTTTGCACTAAACTGTTCTTGACACAGTCTCCAGTGACCTTCATATGGCTGAATTCCATGGTCCTTGTGCTTTGAGCTATACTCCCCACCCCATTCAACGTACCCAATCTCTCCCTCTTTTGTGTAGCGTTTTCTCTGCTTAGCTTCCAGGATATCCAACTCTTCTGGTCCTCCTTCCACACGGGTTGCTTTTGTGTTTATTGCTAGTCTCTCCATCTTTCTGATCTCACTTAAGGATGGGAATGTATTCTGAGAAATGCATCAGTAGGCAATTTTGTCATCTTCAAACATCACAGAGTGTATTTACTTGAACCTAGATGGCATAATCCATGGCACACCTAGGGTATATGATTTACCCTGTGTGCCTATTTTGCAAATCCATAGAGCATGTTACTGTACAGGATACTGTAGGAAATAATAAGACAGTGGTAAATATTTGTGTATCTAAAAATAGAATAGGTACAGGAAAAATGTAGTATACAAGATGCAACATGGAACACCTGTGTAAGGCATTTCTGTCAATGGAGGTTTCAGGACCGGAAGTTACTCTGGGTGAGTCACTGAGTGAGGGTGAGTGAATTTCAAGGCTTGAGACATTATAGTTCACTACTGTAGACTTTATAAATTTAGGTTTTGTAAATTTAGTGTAGCTTAGGCTACACTTAAGTTTTCTTTTGTCAATAATAAATTACTTTAACTCACTTTATAAACTTTTGATTGTTTTAACTTTTCTGATTTTTTTGAATAACACAACTTAAAACACATATTGTACAGTCGTATAAAATATTTTTCTTTATGTTCCTATTCTATAAGCTTTTTTTTCTATTTTTAAAAAATTAGTACTTATTTTTACTTTTTAAATTATTTTGTTAAAAATGAAGACACAAACACACCCATTAGCCCAGGCCTCCACAGGGCCAAGATCATCGATATCACTGTGTCCTACCTCCACATTTTGTCCCACTGGAAGATCTCCAGGGGCAATAACACACGAAGCTGTCGTTTTCTATGATATAAATGACTTCTTCTGGAATCCCTCCCGAAGGACTTACCTAAGGCTGTTTTACAGTTAACTTTTTTTTATAAGTAGAAGGCATGTACTCTAAATAATGATAAAAATTGTATCAAATACACAAACCAATAAAGTAACTTATTATCACTATCAAGCATTATGTATTGTATCACTATTCAGTATTATGTACTATATATAATTTTACTTTCGTATGACTAGCTACCCAGTAGGTGGGTCTACACCAGCATCACCACAAACCCCTGAGTAATGAATGCCTTGGGCTGTGGCATCACTGGACAATAGGAATTTTTCATTTCCATTATAATCTGATGGGACCACTATTACGTATGCAGTCCATAGCTGACCACACTTGTTATTATGCAGTGTAGTACTGTATCTCAAGACTCAGCCTTGGACTTCTTCTCTCACAAGATCTAATTTACTCTTTTGGTGATCTCATCTAGTATCATGGCTTTAAATATGCTTAGCATGCTCTTATTTTTATCTCCAGCTAAGACCTCTCCCTGAACTATGGGCTCTTTTTTCTAAATGTCCACTTGACTGTCTAATAGACAAATCAAACTAAACCTGTCTCAACCCCACACCTGATCTTTGTCCCTGAAACTGCTTCTCTTGCAAACTTCTCTGAGTTCGTGGAAAGACAACCCTTTCAATTGCTTAGGCCAAAATGTTTGTGTCATTTGTGACTCTTGTCTTTTTTTTCCCACCACCTATCCAATCTGTCAATAAATCCTGTTGGCTGTGCCTTCGATTTATACCCAGAATTCAACTACTTAGCTCGACCATCTCATGCTAGTCAGTGCCGTCATTATCTCTTCCTGGAACTATGGCAATATCCTCTTTCCTTGTCTCTTAATTTCTACTTTTGGCTCACTACAACATACACAACGGAGCAACCAGAGTCACCCTGTTAGCCCGTAAGTAAGGTCCCACCATTTCCTTGTTTACAACCTCCAGTGACTTTGGTTTTAGTCGGAATAAACATCAAAGCCTTTCCATGTCCTAAGGACATCCTGCCATCTAGGTCCCCATCTTATCTCTGAGCCCAAATCTTGTGATTCTCATCCCAGCTCATTCTGCTGCAGCCACACTGACCTCACTTGTACTTACTTTCTTTTTGTTTGTAAAGGTCCTTTCCCTTACATGCAGTGCGTCATGCAGTGCACCTCCTTACCACTTGAGGTCTTTGCTCCACTGCCATTTTCTCTGTGAGGCCATCCTTGAGCTGTATTTTCAAAACCAATTCTCTCTATAGCCATCTCTATTCCCCTTCCCTGATTTTTCTCCATAGGCCTTAATACCATCCAATATACCTTATGTTGGATTTATTGTGCATTATTGTTATTATCGTTATGACTTATTTCCCGCCAGTGAAGTGTAAGCTTCATGACATGGGGATATGTGTTGTTTGTCCCTTGCTTCATTCCAGGTGCCTGGAAGAGTTGATGGCACAGCGTGGGCACTCTGGATTATTTTTTGAATGAATGAAGGATTTGTAGAAATGTTCTCTCTACTTCAATCCTTCTTGGCTATTTCAGAAGGTCCCTAGTTATAACCCTTCAGAAATCCCTGGGCTTCTTTTTCTTCTTGGCTGTCTAGTGGTAGATGCATAGATTCTTAGGAAGGCCATGAAGCCTGTCTCCTGCTATGGTTGCCATATCAATTTCCTTCCAATGGGCATAGCACACTTACAGTAGCAACTGGATTTACTGAGTGACAACTTTGCTCTCGGTGCTGTACTAGGCTTCACATACATGAGCTGTTTTTTTTTTTTTTTTTTTGAGTTGGAGTCTCACTCTGTCGCCCAGACTGGAGTGCAGGGGCCACTCCTGGCCACCGCAGCCTCGACCTGCTGGGCTCTGGTGATCCTTCCGTCTCAGCCTTCCGAGTAGCCGGAATTACAGATGCACACTACCATGCCCGGCTAATTTTTTATTTATTGTAGAGATGAGGTCTCACCAAGTTGCCCAGGCAGGTCTCGAACGGACGGGCTCAGGCAATCCACTCACCTCAGCCTCCCAAGGTGCGGGATTACAAGCTGAGCCACTGAGCCCGGCTGAGCTGTTTTGATTTAAGCCTTGCGACCCAGAAATAGAGGCTTGGTTCTCTGCTCCTGTGATCCCTTTGAATTTTTGCTTGTGACTTAATGAGTTCCATCTTCCTGGGGAACCTCAAGTCTAAGCCGCGGTGTTTTTTCCTGCTGGCTTTCTTTTTTATTATTTTAGAGATGTGGGTACAAGCCAGGATTAGCTAAACAAGCAGACTGCATGCAGGTGAAGTCTGGGCCTCCAACTGATCTTCACTTCCCCTGTTACATAGGCTGGAATGCAGTGGCACACTCACGACCACCCCAGCCTCCACCTGCTGGGCTCAGACGATCCTTCTGCCTCAGCCTTCCAAGTAGCTGAAACTACAGTTGCGCGCTACCATGCCCAGCTGATTTTTTGATTTATTGTAGAGACGGGGTTTTGCCAAGTTGCCCAGGTTGGTCTCCTCGAACCCCCCCAGGCTCAGACAATCCTCATACCTCGTCCTCCCAAAGTGTTGGGATTACAGGCTGAGCCACCACACCTGGTCTACTTTGATTTTTTGATGTTCATGCATTTGGCTTACTTAATCAGACTATTTTATGAGCCCATTGAATGCAGTAATGGTATATTTATTTTATTTCCTTATTCTTAGTTATCTGCTTTGGAAGGCTGAGGTGAGTGGATTGCCTGAGCCCGTGGGTTCGAGACCTGCCTGGG